>NC_079205.1:29460458-29512621 GCF_026745355.1 Beta vulgaris subsp. vulgaris | reverse complement strand
TGTTGGTGTTGATTTTCTTATCTTGGATTATTACTATGATCACCTTATTAAATTTTGGTTGATTGGTTGTGTCTTGTTGTTGTATTAACCAAACGTGCCACTTATGAAATTGGGACCTAAACGACTAAGTAAATACTTTAGTGCTGCGTCCTTGATAATATTATCAACTAATACGTAACTAACTATAATGACTTAGCAATTCGAAATATAAACGATAGCTAAACTCATTGTTCATGAACTTCCTTTTCTTTTCTATTCTAATGAGTTTAGCGTCTTTTAGGAGTCAATGTTAGTGAGCAAACTGATTTTAGTTCGTGTAATGATCCATTACCTTTACCAAATCCAATCAAGTCATACGTACAACCTAGTCTTATGTCCGATCAAGTCTTATGTCCAACCAAGTCTTATGTCCAAAGTCAGGTTCGCATAATAAGATTATACTTCCAACTAATAATAACAATCTAATTTCTTTACTTCCCAATTTACTTAATTACAAACCTAAAACCAGATTCACAACATAAATCAGATTAATAGTTTAAACTAATTATACAGCTTAATTAGTTACTAATTAACTCGAATTACAAATTAATTATAAAAACAGAATGTACTATTAAACTAATATAATATATTCTATGCATATTACGTTTTAATACCGCTAAATTGTGCCAACAATCGAACTCCGGCGACCAACCTCCGGCAACGGCGCACAATACTCGGACTCGACTACGCTCCCCCTCCGAATCGTCGCGCAATTACAGCGATGCACCACCAACCTCACGCGCCTTGCTTACGCCTTCGCACACACACTGCAGCGCGCACAACCCTTCGCTCGACGCCCTCGCTCACACGTCGCGCACCACACTTCGCACACGCCACGCACAACATTTAGCTCGACGCCCTCGCTCGCACGTCGCACCGCACTGCACTTCACTTGCAATTCCTCGCACATACCCTCACCACTCGTCACAAAATCCCCCGCTCGCTCCCTCACTCGCGACGTACCTCGCAGCCTCGTCCGAACTCGCGAGCCTCGCACAACAGCACACACTCCACACACACACAACTTGAAGGAGGTGACGAAAGAGAGGAGAGAGAGAAGAGAATGAGAGAGAATCTGAGAGAGAGGGAGAATGAAGGACGACTGGGCGATAGGGAGAATGAAAACGGCTGAGGGAGGAGAGAGAACTTAGGGTTTTTTTCTGATTCTTTTTAATTCTAATTCTTCTATTTATAGTGTAGCATATTTAGGTCTAGCTAAACTCGGTTTAATCTTTTAAAATTCTGAAATTAACTAAACCGAACCATATTATTATTATCCTTTTATTATTATTCTGTAAATAATACTAAAATATATTTTAATTATATTCTTTATATTTTCTTAATTATAAAGAATTAACTCCAAAAATACGAAGTATTACAATTTTAGAGGGAAACTAAACCTTGCATAATCATCTCCGTACATCACAATCGCATTAACATTCATTGTCCATTCTTATTCATACTAGTAACCTTAACTCTAGTGTCTTCCTATTTGATATTTAAACTCGTGTTATTTGCTAGTTCTAGTTTTTAGCTAGTCATGGTTGTCACCAAACCTTGTTCAAACCCCCAAATACCCTTCAACTAGGTAATTTAGACTTGATAGACTTTAATTAATTCCATTTCCCTTGTGGATCGACCCTTGACTTGCCCTTACTATTTTCTAGTAATTGCTTGTTAGGTTTTATAAGTATTGTTTGAAAAGCAATTTTTGGTGCCTTAACGACACACTAAAAACCTCTTATAAAGGATGTGGAGAGTGGGTGAAGCAACAAGTTAGCCGATCAAACATTGACATGGAGAAAAGGGGTAATTTGAACAAGCTAAGCAACCTAACGTGTGTGCATGTTGATGGAGCTTGGAAGAGTAAAAAAGGGAAGAGCACCTGGGAAGTTGCGGTAGCTTGGTGGCAGAAGGAAGCATCAATAATCAAGAAGCCATGAAAGTCCTTGCTATTTCTTTCACCCAAGAAGAAGCACTAGCAATCCTCCACTGCATCAAGAGTTGGACGATAAGAACAAAATATTTATCCATTAAGACGGATTGTAGAGAAGTAGTTCTAGCTCTGAGAAACGTCAACAACACAGTAAGAGAGACCAAAAACATAATAGAACAAATCAATCAATTGTCTAATAACATGGACTTTTTTAGTTGTATCCCAGTCAAAAGAAGCGAAGCCTCCAAAGCTCTTCTTTGATTACTATAATCAGGATAGAAAACTAAGTAACTTGTTCGACATTGTCAAAAATAAGAAAAAAGTAGTACCAAACGCCAATAAGTGAAATTTAGGCCTCTTTGTCACTAGCGTTTTAGGTAGCGGGTAACGGTTGCACAAGATCAAAACGGCACTTAAGAAAATTATGAGCATTTAGTAAGGTAGTAGTTGTAGTAGCGGGTAGCGGTTGAAGTAGATTATGGGTGGCAGTTGTAGAACGTTACTACGAGTAAAGTTTGAGATCTATAGGTATCAGTCTAGCAAATAAAACTATAAAATAGCGTAAGGTAGAATATTCAATCAATGTTTTTAATCTCTTTTTCCTTTTTCTGTTTAATTGCTTTATTTTATGACAATTCATCATTTCTTCTTTACAGTAGCAAAGATGTGATCTAAATATTTATTTTAAAAATAAGATATAACTAATATTTCACAATATCTTATACTCCTCTTTCCATGAGCATTTTAATTAAAATAGATAATATAATTTTTTTGAGCGGGTAAAAAATCGTATACTCCTTTTGTGTAAGTTTTTTGAAAAAATAAATATTGAATTTAACCATTGAACAAACCTATGAAATTGTTGTAGTTCATTTCATATTAAATACATGTCATTTATGATTTTAGCGACTACTTTTGTCAAATACTTCTAATTAAATAATTATTTTGATCGCTAATCTAACAGCTAGTAACTAGTAAGAGATAGTTAACAACTATCCCCCACCACTACTACGGCTACTTCAACTGCCAACAACTACTCGAACAGCTTGGCACAAACATGCCCTTACTATTCAGTAATTGATAATCCTTTAATTTCTAAAGCTTGAGATTTGAGAAGCAAAAATGGGTACCGTTGCAAGACTGCAGCTCCTCCAACTTCAACCACACCCAAAACTCCCAAAACCTTGCTTTCTCTCTCCCTCCATCAAATTCCCCTATCTCTCATCGGCGACCCGTTCGTGTAGATTCTCTGTGTTTCCTTCTCTCTCCTCCAATGCCGATCAAATCCATGAGGTTCTTCATCTTCTGGCTCCAATAATATATCTCTTCTTTTAAATTTAATTTATTGTATCTATTATTGTTTATTTACTTTTTTTTGAACATGTATGTAGACTTCTTCCAACGCCGAATCAAGTGGGTCCATTGTTGGTGATTTTCTGAACTATCTCAACGAATCTTGGACCCAATTTCATGCTACTGGTATGCCTTTTTTTTTTTTTTTTACTGTACTTTGTTTTTTAATACTCCCAACATTGAAATGAGCATCAAGACCAAGGAGAGGAGAGACATAAAAATGAACCCTTATATTATACTATGCTAGGAGAGAGAAAGAGAGTATCTATTGTTAAATATGTGAACGTTGCAAGTAATAGAGAACTTCCTAAAGTGGAAAATTTTGTAAGTATTAAAAAATGGAGGAAAGTATTTGTGAATTATATACAGGGTAATCAACATTGGAATTTTAACGAATTTTATTTTCTCACTTAATTGTTGCTTCCAATATTGAAATGATGAACTAGTTTGAAACTTTTTATTGTAAACTGAAAGTTTTGGCAACCATTAGAGAATTGTGTGTTTTGCTACTGAATGATCAGCACGAGTTCATTGTTTGAACACTTTATTTTAAGAAAGGTGAGGTGATGCCATGGTGATGTTGTGTCTTCATTTCATGTTAGCATATGGTCCAGGAAAATTTTCACCAGAGTTGTTTGAGGGTTGGTGAATTTTCTAATAAAGTACTCCATCCCTGAGGTTGGCAACGTTTATGGCCTGCTGATTTTGCTAATTGTTGACCGTAGATTACTCGCGTGATCTTCATCTTAAAAAAATAAGTTTCATGAAAATTAAGTTCACGGAGCTGTTCTGAAGATTGTCATTTCAGGAAGCAGAATGTGCTAGTCTTTAGTTCTTGCTGATCTCTGTAATGTTTACTACAGCTGAAGCAAAAAGACAACTGCTGGCTGCTGGCTTCCACCTGCTAAATGAGAGTGAGGAGTGGGAGCTCAAGCCTGGTGGTCGATACTTTTTCACAAGAAATATGTCTTCATTGGTTGCTTTCTCTATCGGTGAAAAGTAAGATTTATGTTTGTTTAACATGAACATGTCAATTTGCCTTGTAACAGTTTGGAGATTTTAAAGTTAGGCTAATTTGTATATAGTTGTTATACTTCTAATTGATGGCTGCCTGGTCTCTTACTTTGTACTCTCTCGTTGCTAATTTTTTTTTATGTTTCTTTGTATATCCAATGCAATTGTGTCCAACTTGTATCCGACCAAGGTTGCCAATTTATTGTACGTTCAAGGTTGCAACAATAAGACAGGGGTGTGATACATATCCCATACTTAATTTGGTTTGTTGGGGTATCAACTATCACTTACATACTTGGTTCCCAATGGTAATTTGTCATATTAAATGGTCAAAACTTTATTTTTACAGTGTAAGGTTATGTTACCTAAATACACTCCGTCTACAAAGCTCTTGTGTGTGTGGGGGGGGGGGGGGGGGAGGGGATGGGTTGACTGAGGGGAAAAGCCCTACGTTTTTCCCCCTTTCTCTTCTCCAGTGGGATTCTTAAATGCTAGTATGTTTTGATGCACATTCTAGCTTGTAAGTAACTTTGATTATGTAAACTCTTCCCATAGCTGTTCGGTAGAAGAGGAGCGTTTTCAAGGTGTAGTCCCCCCACCCCGGCCCCCTATTTCAATTCTCCATATTCTTCACTACTTGAAGAACTACTAGATTGCATTCTCAAGTATTTTTTGTCGGACATTTGGGGTTCGCGTTTAGGTACAAGAAGTCTGAGGAGAATTTGGTAACTTTGTATCTGACATCTGAAGAAGTGTTTTGGAAGTACAGGAAATCAGTTTGTATCCGTGTTGGATACTTTTGACAAGTCCAACACTAGCTCATATTTCGAGGACATTGGTGTACATATATGATACATGTATGATGTATGCATGTGCGTGCTGTGAGTGCACACATGTTTGAGCTTTTCCTTAACAAAAAGACGGTACGCATTTTCACGATGGCTGCACTATGTTATATATTTAAACCTTATGTTTGTGCCCCATTTATACCTGCTGTACTTGTTAATGTTTTCCTCTGTAGGGCGACATATATATTTCTTTTTTGAGGGGAATGTAGGGTCATATACATGGTTAGTGCTAGTCTGAAGAACCTCAATCCTAGGATTATTTCAACTATTCAAAGAACCTTTGCAAGTTCATTGGAGCTTTACTTTTAAATTACCTTTTGATTTTTAACTTAATTTGTTGATCTGCAGAATATTTGATGCTAAAAGCATCAAAGTTTATGTAAAATTTATGAAACCTCATTTTTGATGTTACATATCTAACATGTGACTCATTCTTTGAACTCCAGTTGATGTTGTCAATGTAATATCGATCTTGTTCAGCAGCCTTGTCCTTGGACAAGTGGCTCTCAACAGGCTAACCATTTTGCCATTACCCAAATGCTTGACATTTTGATATTTTTGTAGCTACCAGTGAGACACAAACCTTACAAGATTCGCTATAGAAACATATATCCAGAATAAACAGTAAACAGTTTGCGAACAAGCATAGTTCTTGAAGCATATTACAGGCTGACTATTTGCTCTTTGAAAGGCAGACCTGCCATTGTATGAGTGTTTGCAGGTGTAAAAGATCCCCCTAGTCCCCTGTTACTGAATTTAAACCCTTCCCACACCACTATTACCCAAGCAAACTGATGAAGGACAATGATAGAATGGACTAATATTTCAGCAGAGAGAAAGAGAGAGTTCTGGAATTACTGAAAACAAGAAATAGATACAAGAGGTATTCGAGTGACCCCCACACTCCCACTAGGCAAATGAAGAATAATTTCTGGATATATATTCCTCTTGATTACTATTCTCTATTTATACTACTGATGAAGTACTATTTCTCTCTCTTAAGAAACTTCTCTGCTCCTTCCTCACTCATTGGCAACAAACCATAGCATGCCACCTAGCTTTCCTTCCGTTACCCTTCTGTCACGTCACAGATTCAGGTGCTGCTAGATTTGCCCTAGGGCCCTTCTTTCTGACGTGGCGCCTAGAATAAGTGAGAGTCACAGGAGGCCTCATTTGGGCTGGCCTAATAATTGGGTCTATTACAGCAGGCTGAATGATTTTATCGAAATTAGTTAGTTGAAAGGTTTTAGCTTTTGGAATATATGTCTAGACTAATGATAATTGTCTGTGGGTAACAATATTATCCGTCCCTCAGAACAGGCGGTGAGTATCAATTAATCTTCTTTAGTCGTGCTCTGTTGCTAGGTTAGCTGTACTATCACATCTTTAATAGGTCATTGCCTTTATACATATTTAATCTTCTGATCCTTTCTTTAGTCTTTACTATGTGTTGGCAACAAAACAATTTTGATTATTTTTTCTGCATTGTCTTCTCACTTTGCTCAACAGGTAGTGAAGGGATGTTGATCAAGTTGTGAACTGAAAGCTATCATTTGTGTTGCAGGTACAATGCTGGTAATGGATTTCACATTATTGCAGCCCATACTGACAGTCCATGTCTAAAACTAAAACCAATATCAGCATCATCAAAACCTGGATATTTAATGCTGAATGTACAGACCTATGGTGGTGGTTTGTGGCACACTTGGTTTGATAGAGACTTAAGTGTGGCTGGAAGAGTTATAGTGAGGACTGATGATGGTTCCTTTGTTCAGAGACTTGTGAAAATAAAAAGACCATTGTTGCGAATACCTACATTAGCCATTCATCTTGACCGGTCCGTGCTGCAACTCTGTCAAAGTTGACTCATGTACCTTACATTTTATGTCTCTTTCTAAGCCTTGGAATCTGTTATTTGCTGCTTGATGAATCTCTACTTTATAAGGTTATTACCTAATCACTAACAACGGATAAATTTTAAGAAATGAAGGTTTACCACTTTGTTCAGCTTAGATTTCTATGCTATAAATTTATTTGGTGTCTAAAAATATTCCAAAATAGGAAGAGTACGTTTTAGAGTTGACAGTTAGAGTTTGTATATAATTCCCCTGTTCTTATCTAATTGCAACATTTTGACTTTCACGCTATTAACACACAACTTTGACCATTACTATCTTTAATTATCTATTATTAAAAATAAAAAGGTGATATTTTAAAAATATACGTAGGAATGAATTCACTTGACAGCTTACACACTAATGTTTGTTTTATATGCTAATGTTAGTATATGACTAGTGCAAAAGTCAAAGTAGTGCAATTAGAAGGTAACTGAGAAAGTGTCGATTGAAATGGCAATTTACTTTTTCCTGTCCGGCCTTATGCTTGTCTTCAGAGAGATGAGCTCTCTGACTGATTTGTGATTTTTTTTCTTGTCCTTATTTTTATTCAAATTTTCTAGAACAGTGAACCAAGATGGTTTCAAGCCTAACCTAGAAACAAATCTTGTTCCATTGCTGTCAACAAGATGTATTGAAGAGCTTTCGGAATCTAAAGACAAAGGTCCTACAAAATCTTTAAAGGCTTGGCATCACCCGCAGCTTTTGGAGGTAATTACTGATTAGAGCCTTTACTCTATGTTGGGGATTTTACCATGTCATTTGAGGTATCTTGATGAAGGCCCTGCTCATGATATACTGCACTAGTCATGATCTTTTGTGCACACATAAATTTCTTAAGTTGCTTAAATAATAATAACCACCTGATATCTCCAAATAAGAACAGATTACCTCTTGCGTAGGTTCAATTGTCGAATCATCTGCATAACCAATTATGTTGCTGGTACTGCTGTGAAGTTGAGACCGGAGACCTAGAAAAATTTCTTATACTATATCTTGATCTCTCATTTTCTAGAGCTTCCAATTAAAGATTCCCTCTTTATGCCATGAATTCATGGGCACTTTAAACTGCTAATACTATATTTTCATTTCTCATATCTAGACTTCTCAACCTGTGTGCTGGGACACATTTTCAACTTTAAATATAGGAACTTGGTTGTGCTGGGACACATTGTCAACTATAAATTTAGTAAATAAACCTAACTCCCAAAAATATGGTAATATTGCTCTCTTATTTCCATCATAACTCACCCTGTACTCAAGTGTAAGTAACTTGTTTATTCATAACAGGCACATATGTAATAGACAAATTTCTGTCCTGGATATGTGATTTCTCTTAAGAATTTAAATGACAGGTTCTGTCCAGAGAGCTGGATTGCAGTATTGATGACATAGTGACTCTTGAGCTTAATGTTTGTGATACTCAACTCAGCTGTTTGGGGGGAATGAACAATGAGTTCATATTTTCTGGCCGATTAGATAATCTTGCCTCAAGTTTTTGTGCACTAAGAGCTCTTCTTGATTCTTGCTCATCTCCCGGAGATTTATCCAGTGAAGATGCTGTACGGATGGTTGCTTTATTTGATAATGAAGAGGTATGTTTACTTTATAGACATATCTCTTTTTCTTGTTGTTGGCGGGGGGGGGGGGGGGTTTCGCAATATATTATTACTCCATTGCCTCTCGTGAGGGTTCCTCGAAGCACATTTTTATAATGAAGAAATAAATTTTAAAGCATTATGCGTATAAAAGAATCTTTTTCTGCCCTATAATTTATTTGTTTTTCTTTTTTACTTGCAATGTTTAGAAAGGTGCACATTACTGTAACATTGGCATTTTTGGCAATATACTCTCTTTCTCTTTCCTAGCACATGGGGGTCCTTTTTTTTCTTTTAATTTCTCCTCTCTCTTCTCTCCTAAATTCTTGCGCCATACATACTTCAATGTTGCAAGTAAAAAAGAACGAGGATAAGTATGTCACTGTAAACTATTAATGGCATAGTTTCTCGGGAAGATTACTTCTTATAATGCAGGATCATGTGGCTCATGAGTCATGTGAGGCATATATACTCTACGTGGCATGATAGGAAGATGTACATTTTGAATCTCTAGATTCCTATTTTACTTCCTCTGGTAACCAACATTGAATCTCTAGACTCTCTATCACATAGGTCTGTTCGCCGTCAAAGCTGCTGTTTATAAAGTTTATCGATAAATAGTTACTGTTTTCTTATTTATCCAAAATGGTATTTTTGTCATATAATGCCATGCCATTCTAGGTCTTTTACTATGCCTATCTGAATCTTTTTCTTTTTTCCTATTTTGAGAACTGTAAGGCTGCATTATTTCTTGTTTAATCTCTGTTTCTGATCATTCTTGAGTTTTGATCATGTACTGTTAAATAGTTTTTGGTAAATACTTGCAGGTGGGTTCTGACTCAATCCAGGGTGCTGGTGCACCAACAATATTTCAAGCTATGAGACGCATAGTTAGCTGCTTGGCTTATGATAATGTTGGTGAAGAGACTGTAGAAAGAGCAATTCGGCAATCGTTTTTAGGTAATGTAATGCTTAATAACATAAATAATTAGCTCAGTCTTTGGAATTGTGGCTGATAGCTTACTACTCTTCAATGGTGGATTCATTCTGCTGATGATTTAGCTCTATTACAGTCACTGTTTTCCTAGGTTAGGCATGGGGTCTCGTAATTCTTAGATGCTACTAGAACTGTGTCGCTATCATTCTCTATACTTTTTTTTTTTTCATTTCGTATTATAGTTAAGTAGAATTTTCTTAGAGCTAATCTGCAACTTAATGACTTGGGTATGCTGTAATATATCTAGTTAAGTAGAATTTTCTTAGAGCTAATCTGCAACTTAATGACTTGGGTATGCTGTAATATATCTAATTTCTCTTTGAAACTATGTATCAACAGTATCAGCAGATATGGCTCATGGAGTTCACCCAAATTTCATGGATAAACATGAAGAAAACCATCGGCCACAAATGCAAAAGGGCCTTGTAATTAAACATAATGCAAATCAACGCTATGCTACTAGTGGTGTAACTGCATTTCTTTTCAAAGAAGTTGCAAAAATCCACAACCTACCCACTCAGGTACTCATTAGTGTTTTGACCTCTGTTCCCGGCGTTCATCAGCCTATTTATCCTTCTGGGTGATTGATTACTGTGTTTTCCTTAAATGTCTAGTTGATAACAGCGAATGAAGTATATGGTGTTACCATATACGTTCGATTGAGATTCAATTGATTTTATCTTTGCTAGGCGTTCGCTTATTTATTGGACATGAGGAAACGTAGCTTAAGAGTTTACTTAAATAGGTACTCTCAGTGACTTACAATATTGGGTGAATAATTCAACCTTTTTTTTTTTGGAAGTGTTGAAGCAGGGGGAGCAAAAGTTTTGTCCACATGAGAGACAGAAACAAAAAGCTACTAAGCAAAATAGTGTCTTTAACTAGTAGGTCCGAACTTCAAAGGAGTGTGATCCAGTTGACCTCTTATTCTCATCACCGGGTTCCATGCTTTGGATCCACATCAATTTTGTTAGTGGTTGTTTGCTTAACATAGGAAGTAGCTCTCATGAAAGTCAAATTCATAGGAACTAATTTCCATAATCAAATTTATGGGAATTTTTCAAAGTTGTTTGGTTAGCAATGGGGGACGTGACTTTCCATATAAATTTTTAGTTACCTAGGGGCCAAACGTTTTGTCAGAAGTGGAAATTCCTAGGAAGTACTACTTTCCACATTTCACCATTTTTGCGTCAACCAAAAAACGCACCTACCTTGTACTCCCAATGCAGTCCCGAAGTTCCACTTCTCATGTTTTCTTATGTCAATCAAACAACAACATATAGTTTCCATCCTTTGCGACCCTGACAGTTCTGATCCTGACAGTTCATGTCTAGCCATGGCAGCCTCAGCTATGTCTGTCTTATCTCTAAACAGAAGTCTGTCTTCAAAGTCCATAACATCATTTTCATCTGGCTAGATGGCAGAATGACCCACCAAAGCATCTACCGATCAGGCTTCATCCTTGCCGAGTGCTGACCTTGGTGGTACTAAAAGGTGATGACGTTCAATCGTTCTAACAGGTGATGAATGACTTTGAGTACAGCAAGATTAATTGTGGGGATTCTAAAACGTGGACTAAAACACTAACTGGAGGAATATGTGATGAATGAATTTGGGTACAGCAAGATTAGCAACAAAGAATATGAGACTTCGAAAAATTATGCGAATCAACTATTGTATCAATAACAGAAGCAATATAAATTCAACAACATTCGAGGAGCTGGGTTCCTCCCAGTAACAATCAACACTCAAATATTTCTGGATACTTTCCCATTGCAATTCCTGTACTATTTATAGAGACTTAGACCAAGAGGCTGCACGGAAAAATACTCCTAGCCAACAGTATTTTTTTAAGAAAAAGAACACTGCTAATAAGGAAAAAATAGTTGAGTTGCCCATCATTGCGAATCATCGCCAACTCATCCCTCAAAGTGGGATTCTAGAACCTTCCAGATGTATCCTTGTGCGCCTAGAATACACGAATTTCAAAGGAGGTTTGGGTCTATTCATGACAGAATATTCAAGCAAATAGGCGGGAATATGCATTATTAACCACCAACAAAGATCCTATAAGTAGACATGCATGTCAAATAGCAAGAGGACATCAAAAGAAAACAAACAACTTTTTTCTAGTCTTGTTAGCTTTAAATCTTAGCGCTAGTCTGAGCATCTCAGTAGCCTAGATTAGGGTAGTTAGTTACTTAGCTTCTCTCATATATTTGGGATAACGATTGGTTAACACTCTCCAATTGTCAAGCTTATGATGGTGGGGATTTCGTCTTCCACCATGACTCTTTGCAGTTATGTACTATGTTTTCATGATTTTTTACACTTAAAATTACTCGTACATTAACGAGGCCTTCCTAGAGGCCAGGTTCCCCCAAGGGCGTCCCCCCAAGCGCTAGGGTGTCAATCGCTAGTTGGCAAGTTTTAGCCCCAACTGCTGTGGGTTTATTTTCTGGTGTTCGAGAAAATGTCTCGCAGACAAATTTGTTTTTCCCAGAAACACTTGTATGACTCTGTTTTGTGTATTTTAAGGAATGAGGAGTCCTGTACCAAAGGGTGGAAAGAATAATAAAATCTGATCTGGCATGCGTAAAAGGGTATCAACTGCAAACCTAAGCTCTGTGGCTTTTGACTACACAAGGTAATGACTCCTGTTTGGTCCCACAGGAAGAAAAAAGATTCTTTGAACCTGGGTGTCATGTCTAAAAGATAGTTAATTGTCTGCACAGAAGAATCTTTGTTCCAGAGGGAACAATTGGATTTGTTGGTCTGTAATGCTACTAAGCTATGAAGTATTTAGCTTGGGATTGAGGCCTCAAGTTTGTAGGATGAGTAGTGGTACATACTTTCCTATGCCTGTGATTGAAGAAAGAAAAGCTGTTAACTTTTGCAATCTTTTGGTGTAGTGATATTGCTTAGGAGTCGGTATCGGCAAGCTTTGTTGCATTGATTTCCTTTTCCTGAGTGAGGACATATCTGTCTCCACTGTTTTAGTTTCTTACCTTGTTCTAATACACTATTTTATTCCCTTAAAAGGGAAAAACAAAATGTCAAGGCAGGATTTTGGATTTTGCAGAACAAGACTTATTTATGCCATCACGAATTTTGTGTGTTTAAGTCTCTATATGTGGGTATTAATGAGCTGATCCATTTGCCTTTTTTTTTTTAGGAATTTGTGGTGAAAAATGACATGGGATGTGGCTCCACTATTGGGCCCATACTTGCTGCGGGTGTTGGGATCCGTACTGTTGACTGTGGCATTTCGCAGCTTTCCATGCACAGGTATCATAAAAGTTCTTTATTGCTGTTAATGATTAGCAAAAGGGATAGTGTTGGGTTGACAATGACACTGGGATCATATTAACTTGAACAATCTAGATGTGACACTAGCACATAACCAAGAGCATTAGATGGTGTAGGCTTTCCTAAACCAAGAGGTGCTCAGATTTGGAAAAAAGGGATATAGGTAGAAGATAAATTTAGCGACCACATGTTTAAAACCATAGGAAGAATTTCCTAAGCCTACTTAATTTCTGAAATACCAAATTATGTATATCCTTATTAATGACGAAACTGGTTAGAATTTCAACCTATGAAGAAAGCTTCAAATGTTGGCTTCCTGTTTCCTTCACCATGAAGAAAGCTCCAGAATTTGTCTATATGGATGTCAAAACCCAGTGTGCAGCTTGCTATACTAGAGTAGCTAAAATATGTCCATACTAATGTTAGTTGTCCACCGTAAACTCGAGCAAGCTAAGGCCAAGTGCAAGAAATGGTGTCTAGAGTACAAGAAGGACAATAAGGTGGAATGGGAGGCTATTAATCTTGAACTAACAAATCTCCAACAGAAATTGGATCACAAAGAGGGGGCAAGAAAAAGAGCTACTGGAAAGAAGCCAAAGCAGCAATTGATATAAAGCTAGAGTATTGGAAATAGCGAGCAAAAGCGAATTGGGATAGGGAGGGTGACAAACCGACGGCCTACTTCAAAAGTGTCAAAACGCGCCAGAGTAGGAATGAAATTAGAGTGATAAAAAGCAACGAAGGAAAGTGGATTACTTCACAAACGAAAATAGCTAATGAATTTGTGAAATACTTCGAGAACCTGTTCGAGGGTCCAAATAGTCAGAATGACATGACACATGAGATACAAAGCAGCAATTGATATAAAGCTAGAGTATTGGAAACAACGAGCAAAAGCGAATTGGGATAGGCAGGGTGACAAACCGACGGCCTACTTCTTCAAAAGTGTCACGCCAAAGTAGGAATGAAATTAGAGCGATAAAAAGCAACGAAGGAAAGGGGATTACTTCACAAACGAAAATAGCTAATGAATTTGTGAAATACTTCGAGCACCTGTTCGAGGGTCCAAATAGTCAGAACGACATGACACATGAGATACAAAATTGGGTCGCCAATGGTGACTCTCACAGACAAACACGTTTAGAACGTCAATCTAATAGGCTATCGCAATTCATTAGAGTTAGTTCAACCTAGTGTTGTAAGCTTAATCATCAGATTTATATCTCACGGCGCATAATCTAACATTGCCTAACTTAATCAATCTAGCCAAACCAAATTGACAAGCAATAAAAATAAACAATAGGAAATAGTAAAATCAAGTAATGATTGAAACATCATAAATCTACTCATCAAGGACCTTATCGGCGACTTCCAAAGTGCATTTGTGTCGGGAAGATCAATAAATGATAACTGTATCATTGCCCATGAAATGCTCAACTACTTGAAAAAAAGGAAGAAAGGTAATTCTTTCTCCCTAGTTTGAACCTTGACCTAAATAAAGCTTATGATAGAGTCAGTTTGGATTTTGTGGAAAAAATTCTGGTCAAGATCAAAATGCCCCCACTTATTCGATGCTTGTAAATGGAGAACCCTCTAGGAAAATAATCCCAAAAGTAGGCCTGCGTCAAGGAGATCCCTTATCCCCCTACATCTTCATCCTATGTATAGAGTCCCCGTCGAGGCATCTAGAATTACAACAAGAAAAAGGTTCAATAAAAGGGTTGAAAATCTGCCAAAGAGCACCAGAAATTTCACACCTTCTATTTGCAGATGATGCGTTATTTTTCCTCAAAGGTACTCTGGAAAATTGTTGGAATATATACGCCAGTTTAACGCTCTCTATCTGGGGAGATGATCAACCAAGAGAAATCCTATGCGGTATTTAGCAAAAATACTCCAAGAAAATTTGTACGTCTCATGCAAAAAGGGTTGAAGGTTCAAAGAAAGGAAAACTTGGGAAATATCTGGGATCCCCGATGGATGTGGATGGGAGAAAAAATACTTTCCAAGAACTGCATCACAAGGTAGAAGCTACTATCACAAGCTGGAAATTCAATCATTTGAACTTGGTGGGAAAACTCATTCTTAACAACAACATCTTGATAGCATATGCCTCACACATGATGGCAACTTACATACTACCGAAAAAAGTTCTTAAAAACATCACCTT
The DNA here is from genome assembly GCF_026745355.1 of Beta vulgaris subsp. vulgaris. Taxonomy (NCBI): domain Eukaryota; kingdom Viridiplantae; phylum Streptophyta; class Magnoliopsida; order Caryophyllales; family Amaranthaceae; genus Beta; species Beta vulgaris. The sequence goes on along the minus strand of NC_079205.1, from coordinate 29,497,462 downwards.
TACGCTCCTTGGATACTGGTGGAAATCAAGCAAAGGAAAGAAACCAATTTATCGGAGGAAGCGAGAAGTCCTTGAAGAGCATAAACACAATGGTGGAGTGGGACTAAAAAATCTATCAATCATGAATCAGACAACTCTATTTAAGAAAGCTTGGAGGATAAATCAGAATAATCAGTTGTTGGTAAGTAAAATTTTTCGCGCCAAGTACTCCCCTAACTGGTTCACAAAAAGTATGCATGGGAAATTAGTGGAAGGGTGTAGAACTCCCTTGAACGCAGTGGTGGAAATTAGAACCATTATGATGGATATCCTTTTACTATTGGATAAATTTTCTTTAGTTATTTTATTTCATGTACCTAGATCCAAGGTAAATTTTGCTCACTTACTTGGAGTAGAAGCAAGGAAAGAGAGACTACCCGTTAATATATTCATGAATTCCTTTAATCCCTTGAAAGAAAACTATTCTATCATCAAATGAAGATTAATAGATATGGAAGGTCGAATAAATTATTAATTGGGCGAATTTAGTGATCCGTGCGTACGATAACAAATTCCAACATAAAACAGTCCGAACTTTCGAAAGGCACAACTCCTTGATTAGAAAGCTCCTGAGGCGTGCCACCTATCATTGGAAAGCTCTAAGTCTAGTTTCCATATCCACTAGAATTATTCAGTTCCCGAAAACACATCAAAAATTATGTCAGAAGAGTGCACGTGACTTCTTTTCCATAATTCTTCTAATGATTTTCCTCTATGTTTTCGCTCAAACTCGTTCTAATTATACTCCAAACAATCCTTATGCAATGTACCTTCATTCCAATTGCTCTGGTTGCCCAAGCTTAATTATACTCCAAATACGCTCTCAATACCTGAAATTCATCAAAAACACGAAAACATACCGAATAGAGTAGAATAACATAATTTAAGAATATGATGCAATAATAGACCTACATATGGATCTAAATGCTCTAAAATACAATCTAAATGCACCTAAATCATAGTTCGAAACTACGGTTTCGGTCATGGTTGTGGTAACGGTCACGGTAATGCGGGAACGGCGATGATGCGGTTGTCGTACCGCTGAATATCGGCTTAAACATGAAATATCCCTAAAATGCGGTTTTGAATACCTTTACGATGCAGGTATTATCGGTTCGATAGATTTCAAAAACCTTAACGATACGGGCGATACGATACGACGCGGCCTTTGTTTTGACACCATGACCTAAATACTATATATAAACATGACATATCAGGTATGCAAGTAATTAACAGGATACTTTCATAAAAAGGAAATGTATTGCTTAGTAAAGCACGGAGGAATATAGCCTTGATTACGAGTTTAATATGAAAGATAGTAAATGAGTTATTTCGGTTGTGTTTCGGTCAAGTTATATTTGGGTTATGAGGAAATTTGTTGGATTCAGATTATTTTAGTTGGGCCATGGTTGGATGCGTTCCAATCAGTTTATTATGCAAAAATCAATCAATATTAGTCATGTTATATTTCGGCGTGGTTTGGTTTGGATTGGGTTATGTTTGGTTTGTCAAATCGAGGTGTCTTGGTCCAAATATAGTTTAGGTCATCTGGTATTGGTACGGGTTAGAAATTTCTGTATATATTAATATTTATAATTTTATGTATGTTTAGTTGATGTAGTACTTCTGAAGAGCTAGCACTAAATGTTTTGTTTTTTCATGTAGTGTGAGGGAGATATGTGGGAAGGAAGATATAGACATTGCTTATAAGCATTTCAAAGCATTTTATGAATCATTTTCCAGCATTGACAGAAAACTATCTGTTGATTAGTAAGTTAAAGTTTGTACTTTATTCAAGCTTCTATTTCACTTATTTGTATGGAGTATTTTGGATTTTCCTCATTTGGCTGGCTAATAAAGTGGTAACTGATCAGTTCATAGTTTGAGCAATCTTTCTACATCTGTTTTTCTTCCAACTTCTCTCTTAGCAGCAGCGGTACGTTGGCGAGACTTAATCAATTATCTTATAATTTCCTCATTTAGCATGTCCTTGAAGACAATTTAGATTTTGCTTTGTTTCCTCAATGATAAAATTGTACGGAATGCTGCATGGAGATTGCTCGTGTAGCTAAGAATGCTATAGTCAATGGGAAGAATTAATTTGGCAGAGGGGCGTTATAGACTTCTAAAATACAACATTTCGTTATATTCTTTAGAAAAATGGACAGGACTAATCTCACCTTTTGCTCATAAGCCGAAAATAATCCCACATTTGGATTATTCCATAATAATCCCACCTTTCTACCCTATTTGCTCATTTTGGTCCCTATGGCCGATAACCGGTTGAATATGTAGTGAACAACTCAAACCCAATTCACCACCATTTCTGATCTACTCACAAGCACAATGCCACCTGCCCCACCACCCCCTCCCTTCTCTCCTCCCCCCTCCTCTCCAATTGGCACTCCACTCGCGCCACCTACTATGCCACCAGCGACCCTCGACATCGTTGGCTTTGGCGATCTGGAGAAGGCTGACTACGGTAAAGACATTGTCAAGCTGAGCACTACTTTCTCCAAAGGCTATATCTGCTACCCCAGTTTTGAGGTCTGTTGTGTTGTTGACAGAGGTTTGGTGGTGGTTGGTAGCAGTGTGGTTGTGTTGTGATGGTGTGGAGCGAAATGGGGTTGTTGCCAGTAGTAGTGGTGGGGGGTGGTGTTGTTGGGTGGGTCGTGGTGGTCATTTGTGTGGGTGGTTTTAGGTGTGGTTGGGGTTGTTGGGTTGGTCGTGGTGTTTGTGGGTTGTTCTACCAATCACCAACTTATTTCAATAGGTCAACGACCAAAATGAGTAGATATGGTACAATGGTGGGTTTATTATGGAATAATTCAAATGTGGGACTATTTTCGGCTGATGAGCAAAAGGTGGAATTACTCCTGTCTATTTTTCATCATTCTTTTTAAATTAGGGAAAATTTCAAAAAACTACCTTTTATAACACAAAAATTTCAAAAAACTACCTTTTAAATTTTTTTTTCAAAAAACTACCTTATATAAGAAATCTGTTTCAATATACTATCACTTAAGAGTAAAAGTTATGTTTGACCGTTAAGTGAGGGTTGACTCTCACATGGTAGGTCACGTGACCTCTTAACCATTTTTCTCTCTTCAATTCTGATCTCCCTCGCCAAAAAAAAAAAAAAATCTCAGAGTCTCTCACCTCATTGACACACAAGCCATGAATTTCTCTTCACAATTACTACACTCCATCTACCAAAATTGAAGAAGGGATATTAATAAGGTGAATTGAAGAAGGAATTCGGTATGTCATTCTTTTTTATTTTTTCTTATTGGCTTTATCTGGGTAAAAAAATTGACACTTTTATCTGTTTTAATTGGGTAAATCGCATCTTAGGGTTTAAGGGGAATTGATGGTTAAATTAAAATGAACAAATAATTAAAGTAATTATGTGGTAAATTGATGGTAATATTGTAATGAATGTAATCTACAGTGCGTGTTACTAGAGTAAACCAAAGAGGAAAGTCTTGGAGGAAGCTAAAAAGAAAACAGAACATGCATTCCTACTTTCCATTTTTCAGATTTTTTTCATCTTCTTTGCTTCCTCTACTAAAATTGTCCCTCAATTTATCTCAATTAAGAAAGGAAATAAATTTAGGAATTTCAAGTAACCTTAATCAATTAATCATTAAAGCAAATGCTTTTGCATAATCTGATAAAGAGCGAAGAACAATATAGAGAAGATGAGGGGAGAGATTGTAGGGAAGAGAATAGGGTTTTCATGAAAGAGGTGTCAATGTGAAGTCAAAGGAAATGTGAAAAAACGAGAAAGAGATCAGGATTGAAGAGAGAGAAATGGTTAAGAGGTCACGTGACCTACCATGTGAGAGTCAACTTACATTTAACGGTCAAACATAACTTTTACTGTTAAGTGGTAGTATATTGAAAGTTGAAACAGATTTCTTATATAAGGTAGTTATTTGAAAAAAAAAAATTAAAATGTAGTTTTTTGAAATTTTTATGTTATAAAAGGTAGTTTTTTGAAATTTTCCCTTTATATTATTATATAATATTCTTTTTCTTGGGTGTTTCAGCAAGGTTTAGGCTATGTTCAGTTCATCTTATTTTTGCTTATTTCAGATCAGATCAGAAAAAATTAGTTCAGATCAGAAAAAATAAGTTCAGATCGGATCATGCTTATATTTAAAAATCATTATACTATTAAATATTTTTCATTACATATTAGTAAAAATTATAATAATTGAATATTAATAAAGTACTCATTGAGACGAATCAAACAAGACCCCATATGACTATATTTTTTCTTATATATTGAGAAAAAATCTAAAAGATCAGATCTTGTAATCAAATCAGATCAGTTTAGATCAGAAAAAATAAATTTAGATCAGATTAGATAAGTTCAGATCAAAAAATTTCAGGTGAACTAAACATAGCCTTAATTTCTTTCATTTTAACTCTTCGAATGATTATGTATAAATGGGCACTAAATCTTGGGTTCTGTTTTATGTTGCAATCAGTACTTGCAGTTATTGTACTTTATGTTGGGGAACTACATTTCACGTCAAGTTTCTGGACCTTTGACATTCCTCCAGCTTTTTCTGGTGAATGGAAGAAAGAAAAAGTGGGATTTGTTATTATTGTCATTAAGTGAAGTTGGTATTTAAAAGTAGTAACAGTCAACAATTTAATACATTTTTATTTCAAGTGCTGCATCATTGTTGATTAGCAATTATGAGCTCTCTGCCAAATGCAATCTACACTTTCATATACATTTGAAGCAACCAAGCAGGTGAAATGTCGTCTTCTTCCTTGCACCAACCATCTGACAAATCTTAAGCTTCAAACAAACTCTTTTTCTCTTTTTAAGAGAGATTATCTTTTCTGAAGCTCAAATCTTCCCACCATCAGTCCCTCTAATATCTCCATGATGGAAACTATAACTCTTGAAACTGGAGATGCAGATTCCAATTCTGTAGTTGATGTCTCTCGGCCATTTCACTCAGTCAAAGAAGCTGTTGCTATTTTTGGCAAACGCATTCTCCTCAGAGAAATCCCGTCACGTTTGGAACCCCCAAGTTCTGATATAGGTGAAGTTACATCACCTTCATCTGAGTTTACGCCAAGTTCAGAAAAAGCCCCTGGTTTTGCTGTCGAAATTTGTTCATCAGAGTTCATGGAAACTCCCGATAGAACTCTGAGCATTGCTAGCAAAGGAACTGTAGACTCATCTGTTGAACAACCTGCACCAAGTCCTCGAACTCCGGAAAATGTGAACCATTCTCCAAGTTTTTCCTCTGGAAAGGACATACCGCCACCTCCATGCATTTCTAGTAAAGGAATTGTATCCTCATCTACGAATGAACCTGCACCAAGTCCTCAGAATCTGAAAAATGATAGCCATGGGAAGATAGTACATGGGAATGATCTAGTTATGATGTTAATGATATTAAAGAGGCTAGAAAGCGAGCTGCAGGAAACGAAGATGGAACTGAAGCTGCTGAAGGAGAGAGAATCAAAGACTGAGGTAGCATTGGCTTCCTTGAATGCAGAGCTCCACAAGAATATGTCTAAGATTGCCAAGGTTGAGGCTACTGAAGCAGTAAATGCAGTAGCTAATCCAGCAGCGACATTCACTGATGAAGGAACTCGAGAGATAAGTTCTCGAGATGAGGAGAGGAAAAAATTTGAAGTGATGTTGAAAAATGTGGATTCCCCAACTTTAGCTCAAATATTGAGCATTAGCGATTACGATTGCTATTTTGGGCACAACAAAAAGGTGAAAAAAGCGATGAAGAAGAAGCCTATTATTCCATTGGTGACTGATATAATTCCGTGGAGGAAGAGATCACCACCAAGCAATTCTATCTCTCGTCCTTTTTTTTACTTGGCAGTGACCCCTTTTATTTTCCTTCTCGCTTTAGCATTGGAATAGTCACAATAAGTGCAACCAAGTTCTAAATGGTAAAAAAATTTCACTCTTATTAAAAAAATATGCCACAAAAAAGCAAGAGGGGGTTACAATTTTTTTGTTTCACCACTCTACTTTATTGTAGTCCCAAACTTTCTCTCTATGCATTTCTTGGTATATGTGTACTTTCTCTATGTTTCACTTATTGTGAAACGAAAAAAGTATATCAGTTCATTTTGTGTGGTCAAGTTGTTAAGCGTTCAACAGTTAAAGAAGAAAATTAAAAGAAGAGAAGGGATAAAAAATATGTTTTGAAAATTTATTTGGATTGCTACCCAGAACAGTGACGATTTCTTGTTTTGGTGTGTTGTACCACAAAGTTTATATAAGCATATTCAGCACCCCATGTAGGACAAAAGTTTGGCCTCTTTGTGAGTTCGAGATTTGGTTTTGATATTCTTTTTCATTATAATAATTTTTGAGCCCAAATTGCTCGAAATTGTTTTCTTTTTTTTTGCATAAAATAAGCCAACATTTTCGTGATCTTCTCAAATAAGTTAAACTTTAGATTATTCCTGATTTAATTAAATTTGTAAGGCTATTTTCTTCTATTGATCAAAATACTTGCTATTTAAATAACATGTTTTTGTTTTAATTTTCGTGTTATGCTTCCTCCCTACCCACTCAACAACCACTACCACCAACTTTTCTGTCCTTACCCAACCATCGTCACGACTCTTTCTCTCCTCATCCACCGAGCAACAACTGTCACCACCTACTCTCTCATCATCCCCCAACAACCACCAACACAGTTGCCAAGCTCCTTTCTCTTTCCATCGAGCGCCTGTCTCCCACCCAACCTTATTTTTTTGGGATCAATCTCCAACCATATTCTCTTCGTTCTAGTTGTTTTTGGATGGGAATGGTGTTTATTATGGTCGTTTGGAATTCGACTGGTGGGTGGTAGGTATTTTGGGATCAAATTTGGGGTTGGTTTGTGGTCGGGTTTGGTGGTCAATTTTGGAGTTTGGTTGATGGTGGGGTTTGGCCGATGGTGGGTTGGTTGGGTTCGGTGGTTTTGGGGTTTGGCCAGTGGGGTTCGAATGGTGGTGGATTTCAAATGGTGATGCAAGGGCTTATGGTGGTTGGGTTTGAATGGCAGTGGGGTTTGGGTGGTAAGGATTGAATTGTATGGGTTTAGTGTTGATGTCGAGAATAGGGGTGCATGCTGTGGTTGTGGTAGAGAAGATCAGAAGACATTGTCAAGAAGACTAGAGGAGGGAGGAGAGAGTGAAAATGATTTATATTTTTTTCTAAATGTAAAAATTAAATTTAAAAGTAAGAAATTTTAGAAAAAAGTTAAAATAAAAAGCAAATCAATAATATTGTGACACGTAGCACATGTAACCTATGAAATAGGTCTGAAACAGGTTAAACTTAATAAAATAAAATAACCCCAACAAGCTTGACTCAATTACGAATAATCCAAAAATTGATTTATTTGGGGAAGTTTCCGAAAATATTTGCTTATTGTATGAAGTTTTACCTTTTTTTTATTGTTCTTTAGTTCTTCGTTGGTCTCCTCTCCAAGCTTTGGCTGAAAGGATAATTTTTGAATGTTCAACATGAAGGAATCCGCATAATCTGGTATAATTGTGGGTGATTTGGCCGTAATGCTTCATAGTGAAAGCCTCCCCCTTTGAAGGATTCTAACGGAATTTCTAAAATGATAATTTATTCAATAGTTCTAAAGAGGCACTTGGATTTATTTTGCCTCTTGGATGTAGGTGAAAAAACCGGTTGGAAAAAGAAATCCTGAACAAAGGGACGATTGAACGTCGTCGGAAAAGCTACCACAGGAGATCCGAAGGTGGAAATTTTCACAAACATAAATTCAAATCTCCCCCTAATCCTTTGCACCAAACACACGAAAATCAAAGGGGGGGGGGGATCTTACTTCTCTATATTACATAATCAAGATAAGGAAAGAAATTTTATCTCCCCCTTATGAGACTGTAGATTTGTAAAAATAATTCCAAATTCCAATCGAAAAATTTTACACATCCTAAACCCTTTATTTTAGGAAAAAAAATTCGAACACTAATAAAAAAAATTCCTCCAAAGCAACACTATCAAATTACCCCAGGAAAGGAAGAAACTCCATGCTTATGAAAAAACAAGCTCTCATTGAAGTCAATTCTAAACTATCCCTAAGAAAACCCTAATCTTTAACCCAAATAAAGAAAACTCCTCAGTAGTTTTTCAAGCTTCCTAAGCATCCCTAACTCCCATCCCTCAAAATTTGACCATGTTGAACTAAAAATACATGTGACCTCTAATAGATTCAACTCGAGAAGGACCCCAACAATCAGAATGTAATACCCCAAATTTTCAAAGCTTATTTTATAATTTTAATGTTTAATATTATTTACACTTAAATTTATTTTCACAATAATGCGATTTTATTCGATAACTATGTTTATTAAAATAATGATTTCATTTAGTTTGATTTATCTAACAAGTTTCAATTAAACCATTTACTTGTTTTATTATTAATTTCATTATTCTAAATAATTAAACTCCTTATTTGATTGTGGGTATCCTTGTACAAGTTGTCCATCCATTCTTAGCAATCCAAAACCCAAATACAAGTTCATAGCCCACATGTCTCTTAGCCAAAAAGAAAAGTTAAAATAAAAACAAAATAAAAAGAAAGAGGAAAAATGATGTTCTTCCTCATCTCCTCCCCTTCTCGCGTATGAATTCCAGCTCAAAAGAACCAATTTTCAACCCAAAATTCAGCCTTTGTCAGTAAAGAATTGAATTTAAGTCTACAAATATCAAATTTTAGGGATAAATTTTCAAAGGATAAACACCATAGACTTACACCTCACTTCAACCATTAATGGAACTTGACCAAAGCTCCAAATTTCTGACCAAACTCTCCTATAAATATTGAACTTTACCAAATTACTCAAGCAAAAAATCTCAAAAGGTTTGCTTCAATTCATTTCTTTCTTCCTTAATTTCTGATATTTTATTTCGAAAATTAAAAATGAAATTTTCAATCCATAAACAACCTCCCCTGATTCTTGAACCTTTGGAAACCACCACCACTTAAATTACCCCGACCACCTGAACCAAGTCGCCAACCACCACAGAACCGCCGACCACTGCCAGCCTTTCCTTCCCTTCGCACCTGTGCTCTCGCGCGCCAGGCACCACGCACACCACCAGCCTCTCTCACTCACACCACTGTCGGACCACTTGAATTCCGTCGCTGAACCTGGCCGTGCTTCGCCAAAACTGAGCACTAGAAAACGCCTTCACCTCCCTTGATTTCGTCAAAACTGAGCACTAGAATTCATTATTTTAATACTTTTAAGTTTTAAACTGAACCTGTTTTCTCCCTCCTCTTCTTTCGTTCTTCCTTCTAAGTTTGAGGAACTGAATTCTAAAAGCTTCCTTCTCCTTTTCTTTTAATTTAATTGTGTTTTAAAATTTGTTTTATTTGGTTACTTTTATAACCTTCCTAAAAATTAGCCTACTTTATTTAAGATAGTAAATTTTGAATAACTTAGTCATTTATAATGATTAATGATCTTAAATTTCTAAAATAAAATAAGAAGTGTAATAAAGTGAGTTTTCCATGTTTAAAATAATTATTTAAGTTAATGAAATTAAGGGTCTGTTCTCCCCATCTTATTTTCAGTTTAGTTCAGTTCAGTTTAACTCCAATTAGTTCAGTTCCAATCAGTTTAGTTCAGTTCAATTCAGTTCAGTTTAGCTCCATTTTTTTATAACCATTTTGTTAAAAATTATTATTATCTTGGTATAATTTATTTTACTAATTACTCTTATTATTATTATTGTTATTGTTATTGTTATTGTTATTGTTATTGTTATTGTTATTGTTATTGTTATTGTTATTGTTGTTGTTATTGTTCTTGTTCTTGTTCTTGTTCTTGTTCTTGTTCTTGTTCTTGTTCTTGTTCTTGTTCTTGTTCTTGTTCTTGTTCTTGTTCTTGTTATTGTTATTGTTATTGTTATTGTTATTGTTATTGTTATTGTTATTGTTATTATTATTGTTGTTGTTGTTGTTATTATTATTATTATTATTATTATTATTATTATTATTATTATTATTATTATTATTATTATTATTATTATTATTATTATTATTATTATTTATCTTTATATATCATTACTATTAAGTATTATTATTATTGTTGTTGTTTCTATATATTATTGTTGTTTATTATAGCTTTACTCATTATTTACTATTATTATTAGGAGGAACATGGTTTAGGTCAAAGCACAAATAAACCCACGTTTTTAGCCCATAAACCAATCAAATCGCGTCAAGACGGTTTATGATGTAATTTTTGCGGTCCAACCCAATCATTATTTTTATTACTAAATATTATTATATTATTAAATCTAATTATTAAAATAGTAATATTAATTTACTTCTTAGATATTATTGTTATTATATATCATCATCAAGTATTAATATATTAATACAAATAATATAAAATAATTATTATTAATTATCATTATTATCATTAACTATTATTATTATTAATATTAATTTATGATTTTCGCAATCCAACCCAATCATTATTTTTATTACTAAATATTATTATATTATTAAATCTAATTATTAAAATAGTAATATTAATTTACTTCTTAGATGTTATTGTTATTATATACTCCGTATCATCATCAAGTATTAATATATTAATACAAATAATATAAAATAATTATTATTAATTATCATTATTATCAATAATAATAATAATAATAATAATTATTATTATTAATTTATGATTATTAATATTATATATTTATAACTATCATTTAGAAATATCCAAAATACTATTATTATTATTATTCATTATTATTACTTATCATTATAATTATTATTTAATATTCATATTATTATTATTTAGATATTATTTATATATTTATTGCATTCAATTTAATTCAATTCAATTTAATTTAATGTAATTTAATTCAATTCAATTCAGTTCAGTTTAATTCAGTTCAGTTCGGTTTAGCTCCAATCAGTTCTGCTCAAATCAGTTCAGTTTAGTTTAGTTCAGTTCAGTTCAGCTGTTTTATGCCGAAGAGAACAAGCCCTAAGTTGAAGTTATCTTGTGAGTACTTAAAATGATTTCATAAACGATTTACTTTGATTTATAAACTCTCTTAAAATCATTAAGAATTTCTGTAAGTTATTTGAATTATTTAAATCGTTTATTTTACATACGTATATAAAAAGGGGTTATTTAGGAACTAACTTAGATCTCGTTGACATCTATTGTAGATTCCGATTTCGTAGACGAGGAATATCCAGAGTGCTAATCCGTTCGTGAACTTAATCTTTGGGTACGCGTCGCGAGATAATCTCCAATGTCCATCTAAACATAGATCCCGTTAGTGTAAAACGAATTGATTATGTGATTATTATGTGCTTATAAAGTTTATAAGTATGGACTATAATTATGGATTATCGACCTAATGCGAATTATGAATACGAATGACAAAATGGACAACGATTATGGATTTCGATTATGAATCATTACTATGGACGATGTACGATATGACAAAGATGTTTATTATACCGTTATTAAAATCAGTTAATGTCATTTAATTATATTATGATTATTATTATTATTATTATATTATTATGATTATTATAATAATAATAATAATAATAATAATAATAATTATTATTATTATTATAATAACAACAATAATTACTATTATGATTATTATTGTTATTATTATTACTATATATCATTATGATTATCATGAATATTATTGTTATTATTAATATTGAGGCTTTATGAAAGTTGGAATTGTTAAGAACTTGTGATAATGAAATGATTATGAATCTGAAGTGATAAATGAACTCAAGTGACGGTTGTGTTTATGAAATGATTATGAATCCGAAGTGATAAATGAACTCAAGTGACGGTTGTGTTTATGAAATGAGTTATTGAAACCGCTATAAATGGATTGAGATTATGATGGATTGAATATGTTCACACTGGATTGAACAAGATGACGTAAATGTGTAAGTGATTTATGTGATGACTTGATTAAAAGATGTTAATCACGTAAAGTGAAATATCGGAGGGAAATGATGAACAAGTTGCCCTGTATGAGGGGTTCAGCGGCCTCTACAGGTTCTCTGGTTACTATGCTGATTATTCTATTATTGTCTTCCTTCTATCTTGTTGTGATCCAAGTAGAAGGGGTGTGCACACTAGGCACTCTGTTATTATGGCCATTATGATATCCGTAGGTGGTTACAGAGGTTCGCCCCGGCCTATAATGCTAAAGTAGGTGGTTACAGGGCTTCGCCTCGGCCTACAATGTTGAAGTAGGTGGTTACATGGGTTCGCCCCGACCTACAATGTTGAAGTAAGTGGTTACAGGGGTTTGCCCCGGCTTACAAGCGTTCTCTTTCCTCTCCTTGAATAACTGGATTAATTGAATTAATGATATTGATCATTTAGTGTATATATATGTGTATATGTGCTATGACTTCCAAAAATATTAACTTACTACTTTACAAAGTATTTTCAACTTAAGTATTTTACGGGATGAAGTTGGAATTACTCAATATTTCTGATTTTTGGGATCTTGTCTCTCTTGTCTCTTATTAATATATTTGTGCGGGTGGGTAATCGATCGGGGCAACAAAAGGGAGATCTTTTAGAGTTGTCATCCACTTAGCATATGATTAGCCTCCGCTGGAACGCTGAAACACTTAATTAATTAGTAATGTTTAACGAACAATTCACTTGGTTGTAAGGATTAATGAATTTGAGTTAAGTTTGTTTTTAATTTAGCCTTGCATTTATTTCCAAGAAGATAAGTGCGGCGGTAGCATCACCCGTCGAGTTGAACCCTCGTGGATTTAATTTTTCCTCCAAAACCCGAGCTTTATCGATCAAAGAAGGGTTCGGGTCGGCGAGGGTGTTAAACAAAATGGATATAATCAATTGTGCCCTTTGTCCTCTGAAGACCCTTTGGAAACTTGCTGCGATGAAGCTTCCCAAACACACAATGTTCGCGGAATTCTAGATCCTGGACCTTGCGCCCACAAAGAAGATTCCTTTTTGTCAGAATTTGCATCCCTCTTTTACCCATATGTCCAACCTCATATGATGCAACAGCATCGGAACTTGTTATAGTAGAACCTTGTAGAAGATGTAAGGCACCATTTTTAATACCTTTTAGAACCACGTTTGAACCCTTGCAGACATCCATAACTCCACCTTCACCTTGGAAACTAAAACCCTTATTGTCGAGAAGACTTAAAGATATCAAATTCTTTGTCATCAGTAGATCGTGCCTAACTTCGTTCAAGGTACATAATATACCATCATGAGTCCTCAACCAGAGAGAGCCTATTCAGACTACTTTACAGGCAACACTGTTGCTCATAGAAATATTGCCCCATTTGTGTGCTCATAAGTCGAAAACCACTCATTGCATGGACTAATATGATACGATGACCTAAAATCAAGAACCCACACATCCTTATAATGTGAGTGGTTATTAGAAACTAAGACCAGATCTTCCTCAGAGTTACTATCAGAAGCTGTGAAAGCAGCATAACCTTCATTTTTTTTTTCTGCTGCTTCTTTTTCTTAGGACATTCATATTTCCAATGTCCTTTCTCCTTACAGTAATTACAGACACCATTAGTTTAAGGACCCTTAGAATTCAAATTTTTATGGTTCGATTTTTTTAACCTGATTTTCCACATCCCTTACCCCCAGTAACAACTAATCTCAATGCATAACTCTCTATACCAAAACCAAATGCCTTATTACAGACCTCTCTAATACGAAGAGCTGATCTTACTTTTCTGAGAGATATACTATCTTTCCTAACAATAAAAGATTTCACAAAATTCTATTATGATAAAGGCAAGGATACTAACAAAACTAAAGCAGCATCCTCATCATCTACTTTAACATCAACATTACGAAGATCAAGTAAGATAGTATTTCAAATTAAATTTAATGAAAAGTACCTTCAATGCTAACAAAATCACAAACTATGATTAATGATCTCAAATCTCAATAAAACTCTAGTGTTTTATCTCTAGTATAAACCCTAATAATGTACTCTCTAAAAACTAGAATATTATAAGTCCAAACTAAAAAACAAAACTATCGTTTTTAATGAAGGCTCGATTTTTTTCTTTCCGGAAATGAAGGGTGCGGGCGCACCACAATCAGGTGCGGGCGCACCACAATCAGGTGCGGGCGCACCACAATCAGGTGCGGGCGCACCTCCCCCTTTTGCCTCAAACTTGGATAGTTCAACTTAAAACGAGCATAACTTCTTCGTTTTATATCGAAATCAAGCTTATGACCAGTTGTTGGAAAGATATCGAAACGATCTTTCACCTTCAACTGGAATTGCCTTCATCTATCCGATTTGTTGTTTGAAAGTTATGTCCATTTGAAGTTCTCTATTCAAGATTCTATTATGCAATGTGCTCCTTTGTGCGAGCGGACATGGGGAATGGTGCAAGTGCATCATTTCTCAATGTGTTCTTTGCTTTTATTGACTTTACAAATTGTAGCCATCTTAGTAGTTTCACCTATATCAAGAACATGGCAAAACCAGGTGAAAGCAAATGTACTAGAAATTCGGTCAAAAATGACTAAAAATCTAGCAAAATTAAATGTCACTATGATAAAGTGAATGAAATAGAAGGGGAAAGGGAGAAGAAAGAGGGAAGAAAGGGGGGAGAAAGAGGATCAAAATGAGCTAAAAGGAGTTCATAAAGTACGTTTGAAATGCACTTGTCACTTTCTCCTCTAGGATACTCGATTCTTCGTAATCCGCACATGCCTTCTTCCCTGTCTTAGAACGAGGCCCCTGCAGCCCCTGTTGCTTCAACATAGCTCGCATCTTGATCTGTCAGAGACCTAAAGTACTTCTCCCAATAAATTTGTCAATCTTCACGTTCAAAGTAGGCATCTTTGTAAATCGAGAGTTGTAGAATTACAAACCTTAACAACCTTAGCTCTGATATCAGTTTGTTGTAATAGATGTAATAAACGAAGCAAAGAATACATAACAATTGACAAATAAAAATAACGTGGTTCACTAACAATGTGTCAACTACGTCGACAAGTAGAGGAGAAACAAATTTTATTAGTTTTAGGATAGAGTACATAATACATAATGAATACTTGAATGCTTTATTGCTTGAGGCTACAATGACCACAACTAGTATTTATATTGCTAAGGTTATCAAGTATCTTTCCTAACTATACTAGGGAACTAATTAATGAAACAAATCCCTAAAACGAGCCTCGACCAAAATTGAGACCCTACGCTACTTCCTACTGGCGCGAGAGGTAACATGAGGTCTCGAGAAATTTTGCATGGCTTCTGGGAAAAATATTAGTCTCTTTAAATCAAGGATTTTCTTCTCGAGAAGCACTCCTACTGTCACACACTCTCTCAAAAGCACAAACGTGCAGATTGATACTACAAAAGACTTGGGCATGTACCTAGGCATGCGCACCATTACGAGTAGGGTGACACGAGAGACACGCACCATTACGAGTAGGCTGACAAGAGAGACTTTCAACCACTTATGGGAAAAAATAGGCCGTCGATTAGATGGTTGGAAAACAAAATACTTAACCCTAGCAGGCATAAATATGCTAGCAAAGCCCACGAT
This sequence comes from Beta vulgaris subsp. vulgaris, assembly GCF_026745355.1. NCBI lineage: Eukaryota > Viridiplantae > Streptophyta > Magnoliopsida > Caryophyllales > Amaranthaceae > Beta > Beta vulgaris. Next base: position 29,481,809 of record NC_079205.1, on the reverse strand, counting down.
CTTAGCTGTGGCTACGTACTTTATGCAAACTGCCAAAATTCCGAGAACAATTTGTGATTATGTAGACAAAACAATGAATTTATTTGGGGTGGCTATAAGGAAAGAAGAGGAATTCATTTATTTCCATGAAAAGTGTTACAATAGAACCCCAAAACTTTGGTTTCAAAAAAACATTCAATTTTCATTAAAATATCCAACCAAACCTTTAGGGTGTTACCGCCGCAACTATTGTTAAAGATAAATGCAAGGCTAATTATTAAAATAAAAATTTAACTCACAAAACCAAAGTATCAAAATAAACCACTAAGTTGTCTAATTTAAGCCAAACAAAAACTAAACAATTTCAAATAACAATACTATAATATTTATTAAACTAAGTGAACTTAAAATATATATATTCACTCATTCCTGCAACGTAGTCCCTTTCACCACCCTGCACAATATAAATAGGAAAAGAATAAAGACAAACAAAAACAGAAAATTTACCGAAAGCTAAGTAACTACAACTCCATTCCGTAATATAATAATAGTTATATATTGAAAATAATTTTTATAGCATAATACAGACAAGTACTCCCTCCGTTTCCTAAAGATCTTCCCTCTTTCCGTTTAAGGGTGTTTCCGAAAGATCTTCCCTCTTTTGCTTTATTCCTTATTTGGCAAAACAAATTTCCCTATTTACCCTCTCATGTCACTATCATATGGTCCACCATTACATTATTAATTCAATTTTACTCCCTTTCTTTCTCCTACTTTAACCCCTTTTATTTGTTTATTTATCTTAACCCTTTCTCTCCTACTTTACTCACACCATGCCCCACACAACTTGATTTTCCTTGGTATCTGTAGGAACAGTAAGTGGGAAGATCTTTAGGAAACGGAGGGAGTATAACGTAGTACAGACAAGTATATGATATGCTTAACCATTTCAATTATTTCAAGTTTATATGAGTCATACAACAACAAATTTAATTATTAGAGGTGAGTTGAACGTCAGTAGGCCAGGACTAATCCTAGTAACCACCTACTTCAACATGGATCGTCACCCAAAAAAATTAAGAATAATGACCAATATCGTTTGCAGAACGATGCTAGTGTGCACACCCCTCACTACATGTGTTACACATAGCACATAAAATTTCTAACGGGATTCTAATTGTTGATGGACATTGTGAATTACCTCGAACGCGTCCCAAGTATAGCAATATTATCTAAAAGTCGCCTTCTACAAAATATCCGTCTACAACAAATAATATTACCTAAAGTTAGTCACTTGATATAATATCCCGAAAAAATAATTAACCAAAGTTACAAAATTAATAGTAACTGACAAAGTTAGATAACAAGGTTGAAAAGAAAAGAAATTTAAAACCTTTTACTTGAAAAAAAACGTGACACTGTCACATTTTGATAGATTTTTTTTGTAAAGATAATTCACGTGACAGCAAGTCACAAATCCCACGTGAACTTGCTGCACATGAAAAAAACTTGAGTGCTTGATTGATTCAGGCTACAATGATCACAACTAGTATTTATATGCTACATTATCAATTAGCTTTCCTAACTTTACTAGGAAACTAGTTAGTGAAATAAATCCCTATAACAAGCCTCGACCAAAACTGAAATCTAGCGCTACTTTTCGTGGGTGCGGCTGACCTGCCGGCACGGGCTGGATCCAGTAGGTAAGCAGTATGCTTGGCTCTTGCTGAGCATCGATCCTTCGGGCGTGGGAGAAGGAGGCTGCAGGCTGCCGGTCCTCCTATGGACGCGGTCTACACTCCAAATAACACTCCAGTCCAAGCTTTACACACTCACATGCACCATAGCAATATTCAAGGCATATTCAAGACTTTGGGCTCAAGTCTTATGTTCAAAATACTGTAAAAAAACGTTGTGATATTGACATGTTTCAACCCAAACCCGGTATGCCCAATGTTTGAAGAGGAATCACTGACAACGCTAAATTTCTTTGTGAAGGTATCCAAGTAGCTATTGGTGATGGATCTACTACTTTATTTTGGGATCATAAATGGACTAGTTTGAAACTCTTCATTGATGTGGTTACTTTTGAGGTTCCTTCTTCCTTAATGGGAGCCATAGTTGAAGAAATGTGGGAGCCCAATCAGGATCGGAGGTAGGATCTTTTTTGTCCTTATTTACCACAATCTGCCCTAAAATCAATCCAAGCCCACATATTACGCGAGGATCCAATAGTTGGGGATTTGGTTTATCGGAAGGACAAGTCAAAGGGTAAATTCTCCTTCAAATCCACCCCTCGGAACATAGTGACTCACTAGATGTAGAGTGTTGGGGGTTAGTTTGGAATGCTCTGGTGAATTAATGAATCTTTGCTTCCTTTCACTCTGTTGTCATGATCTTGTGCTTTACAATGCTAATTAGTTTGAACTTCAGATGACGGATAACCCTAAGTGTTTTATATATGGTGCTAGTAAAGAGTTTATGTAACACACTGACAATTCTTTCTTTTCCAAAATACTCTTCAGTTATAAAACTTAGAGAATCATCAAAGTATTATCGCCTGTATGATAATGTATCGGCTTATTCAGAATTTTGCAGCGGAAAACATAATAGCTAACTTTAGAATTGAAAGTTAATTGACAACAAAGTCAATTTCAAAAGTCAACCAACAACATCAACATTAAGTTAAAACCAAACCAACTATAAAGTATATAAACTAGTGTACGATAATAAAATTTAAACTACACAAGCTCTCCGATCCCGAACCCAATGATGCATCATCTTCAGACCTACAAATGACAATGCCCCATTGATCTAGATAGTCTGCTCACCAATAATGGATCATCACAGGATCAATGAGGCATAGCCATGTTCAACATACACAAACAAAAGCATGTAATCAACAAAGACGAGTACTACATGATAAATAAACAAACCTAACATGATACTACTTCATAATGACATATATAAATAATAATATAATAACTTGCAAATAACTCTTACTGAACTAAATTTCACAACCAATAATTCAATTACTTTAAATGGAATAGACAATGGAACAGGTTGTCTGACTAAAAACCAGCCTTCCCTTTGGAAGACGATATACGGGCGCGACTTCGTATTCCCATGACCTACGATATCGAGGTACTTTTTAAATAAAAATAGAAATAGTGATCAATCCTATCCATGGAAAAGCCATGGGCTACCACCATGTACTCCAACTCTATAGTAGTCCAACATTTCAGACACGCACAAGTCTAAAGTTATTGCTATCCATGTTTCACTTTACATGATTTACCATTTATTACTTGATATGAGACACAAACAACACATATAATACAATGATCAAACAATCACAACTTTCATTATTATCTTAGGATTAGGTAAGTAATCACACAACTTAACAACCCAAGATTAATTTCTTCTTTAATACAATCATCCGTATTTGTTGAACCTAACCAAAAACAACTTACCTTTCAAAGGTATAAAAATATCAACTTACCAAATAGGGTCATCGGTCCTCATAGAGTAGTGAAATAATAATAAAAAGAAAATAACATGATTCAATCATGATCCATACCTATATATATATATATATATATATATATAATATTATATATATATATATATATATATATATATATATATATATATATTTTCATGATTGACCGTGTGAGAGAAAGTGAAATCCTAGAAAGAGAAAGTAGATTTTCATGGTTTTGTACGTAGCTTGGATTATGACAAAAAATGTGGTTTTTATGCAAGATCCCCATTTCTTCTTCATGGTTTCTTCTTCTCTCTACTTCTCATACTTTTATCTTTTTGTTTATTTAAATTTTGTTTAGTTAGTTTAATCCATGTTTAGATTTTAGTTTCTTAACTTAATCTTATGTTAGATCTTGTGTTGATTGTTTTAGTTGCTCATGTTTGATTTATTTTTCCCTTCTATTAGTATTACTCTAATGATTATGATGATTAGTAAGTAGTTAATTAGTTAGGGGTTGGGGTGAAATTAAAACTCAAGCATGATTGATTCGGGTGTATGAATAAGAAGTTAGGGGTTTGATTGGGCTTCTTAATTGACCAATAGCATGATTATTATCTACTTGCATTCTAGTTTATTACCTTGATGTTGTTGATTGATGCCTTAATCAAATTGAGAGAGGAGATTAAGGTTGATGTTTATGCTATTTTCTTGCTTAATTGCTCATGGAGTCAGATTTGAGTGAGGATTTTTTAAATTGGCATTGTGCTTATCCTTGGATGTATGTTTGAGACCATGAGAGTGGCTTGAATGTAGGGCTTAGAACTACTTAAGAGCCAATAACCTCAATTAGTTGATTTATTCTTTCCCCTATACTTCGCCCTTCTTATTACCTAAATCATGATTGGATGGTGTTTATCCCCTTCTCGCAATGTTTTATCAATCTATTTTTTGTCTAATCACTTAACGTCTTCCTAAGGTCTTAATTATTTGGTTAATTTAGTTCTTAGATTAGCAAACCAAACATCTTGCTAAATCTTCGACTTAGCTTGCAACAATTAGCAACATTAGTGTTCTTCTTGCTATTTCCTGCGGATTTCGACCTTACTTATCACTTTACCTAGTTTACTGATTTAGTTAGGTTTTGTTTGACGATTAGAAGATTTTTAACGATCGAATTTCCCTTTGCCATTTTTAGCTTAGGCTTTTCAAGTTGTGGACAATTGTCGATGACAACTGGTTGTGGCATGCCAAACTAAGTTATGATGTTCTTCGAAATAAAATTCTTGACATTATTGGTAGTTATGCCTTGCACTGCCTCCGCTTCTTCTACCCAATTAGTAAAATAATCCACAACAACAATCACAAACTTCTTTTCCAGCAGCCATAGGAAAGGGTCCTAAATTATCCATGCCCAATTTAGCAAAAGGCAGAGGGAACAAAATGGGAGTTAGGTAATGGACGGCTTCTGGTGCAAATTTCCATGCTATTGATAACTATCATATTTCTTGGCATAAGCAAGGGCATCTTCTTTTAAGGTGGGCAAATAATACCCAATCCTCAAGGTCTTCTCTCTTAAGGCTCTTCCCCCAATATGAGATGCACATGCCCCTTCATGGAGTCCCTTCAAAACTTCAAGTCCTTCTTCTCGAGTTTTACACTTAAGTAGCGGACGATTGCAAGACTTCTTATACAAAGTTTCATCCCACAGCTCAAACCACTTGTCTCTAGCCTTGACATACTTATCGTTCATAGGGTTTGAGGGTAATTGGCCTGTCTTGTTGAGGTTTATGATAGGCTCCATCCATACTGTTCCTTGGCTTAGGAATAAGACTTCTACTTTATCAGAACTTTTCTTCAAGTTAACCTCCCAGTCTCCTTGGTATATCACAATCAGTTGAACTGGCTAACTTTGAAAGAGCATCAGCGTGATGGTTTTCTAACCTTCGCACTTGCTCCAACACAAATCACATTAAAGGTTCAATCTCATCTCTGATAAGATGCATGTACTTGCTTATAGATGCTTCCTTGCATTCATAATCTTCAGTTACTTGGTTGATCACTAAGAGAGAGTATGATTTGGCATCGATCTCTAAAGCCCCAGCCACTCTTCACATCTTGATTCCAACTAGCAGGGCCTCATATTCAGGCTCATTGTTGGATGCCTAAAACTGGAATCTTAAAGAATATTCAACCTTATCCCCCTTCGAGGATTGACAAAGAAATCCTGCTTCACATCCATTGGCAGTTGATCATGCATATACCATAAGAGTCTAAAACTTCCTACCTTCTGCTGGATCAGGTATCAGGTCTATAGCTGGCCGAGTAAGTTCAACTATGAAATCAGCTAAGGCCTGGCCTTTAATAGCCTTCCTTGGTTCGAAAGTTATATTAAACATTTTCAACTCAATGCCCCATTTTAACATTCGTCCAGCGACTTTCATTTTTTGCAATACTTCCTTTAAAGGTTGGTCAATATAGACCAGTATGATGTGAGCAAAAATATAAGGTCTTAACTTCCGGCTGACCAGGACTAGTGCCAATCCGAACTTCTCAGCCAAAGTATATCTGCATTTTGCATCTTTGAACTCATGACTCACAAAGTATGTTGTAATTAATACTGCCAGCAGGAAGACATTTATAGCTGACACACTGCTAAGTATATAAAAAAATTCTCCCCTTTAGTTGGGCTGCCAACGTGGTAACTGACGAAAATGATCTTTTACTTGCTAAAGTGTTTGGTCTGCCTCAGCTATCCATTCGAACATGGCGTTTTTATTGATTGTAGTAAAGAAATGATGACATCTATCCCCCGACTTAGAAAAGAACCGGCCAATAGTCGCAAGGCAGCTAGTTAAACGCTGCACTTCATTAATCTTAGCCGGTGACTTCACATCCAAAATGGCTTGGATTTTTTCATGATTAGTTTCAATTTCCCTCTGGTCTACTAGAAACCCCAAAAACTTTCCGACCATGACTCCAAAAACACATTTTTTGGGATTCATCTTTAGCTTATCTTTTCTAATAGTCTCAAAGTTCTCTTGCAAATCACCAATGGTCTTTTTCTTGCCGACTCTATACTATCATATCATCTATGTATGCCTCCATATTCCAACCCAACTGTGGCTGAGACTGTATTGATCAGTCTCTGGAAGTTGGCCAATGCATTTCTTAGTACAATAGGCATCATCATTCAACCATACAATGCTTTCTCTATTATGAAAGACGTCTTGTCTTGATTGTCTGGCCACGTAGGAAATTGATGGAAGCCAGAATAGGCATCCATGAAGCTTAACATAGCATGGCCGACCGTGGAGTCAACTAGTCGATCTAACTTAGGCAATGGAATAACGTCCTTGTGACAGACCTTGTTGAGATTAGTGTAGTCCACACACATCCTCCATGTGCCATTTGGGCTTTGGCACCATGACTACATTACCTATCCAATCTAGATAATAAGCTTCTCTGATGAAATGGGCCTCTAACAAGCTCTGCACCTCCTTGTCGCCGCTTGATTTTTGGCTGATCCTAGATGTCTTTACTTCTACCGAATTAGTTTCATGTTTGGATCAACATTCAATCAGTGAACAACTATCTCAGGATCAATTCTAGGCATCTCTTCAAAACTATACACAAACACATCATGAAACTCCTTGAGTAAGATTATCAAAGCTCCCTGCAACTCAGGGGAAAGAGAGGAACCAATCTTTAGGGTACTTTCTGGACAAGCATCATCTAAATATATGTCTTTTAGGGCCTCAAAAGGCTCTGGACGCATAAGTGCCAAACCCATGTGGTTATAACTTCTTCAGACGAGTGGGGCTCTTCCTTTACTGGCACCTACTTCCTATTTTTGTCGGGGAGAATTTCGGTCATTCTCCTTGAGGGAGCAACCTGCGTCTCAGTATCAATTTCATAAGCATAAGATGAGTGACAATTACTACTTTAACATGATTTAGAGTTGTTCATCCAAGAATAATATTTTCGCCTGTTAAATCTCTAACGACTAGAAACATGACGAACAAAGTTCGTGAGATATCCTTTTCTCCTACTCTGACCGACAAAGTAGCCTTTCCCATAGGATGAATAACTCCTCCTTCAAAACCAATGATCGATTAGGTGATGAACATGAACCAAGTTCTTCTCATAAAACCTTAATCTAAACAAACATGCACTAATGATGTCCATCGAACTTCCAGTGTCCGTCAAAATCCTTCTTACTCTTAGATTTACTATCATCATTTCCACAACTAAAGGGTCATCCTTAGGGGTCTTCAACTTTCCCCGATCTTGCTCACTGACCACCACCTTTGGGAAGGGCCCGACCTTTGTTTGATCAGCTAACGAAATTTTGTTGAGCTTTTGGAGATAGTTTTTGTATCCTCGATTGGTAGGTCCTTCAGGGCTTCTGAAAGACTCGTGGCACAAACTTCAATGGCTTGCATAAATGCTTCAGCCTCCTTTAGGGCTTCTGAAAGACTCGTGATTTTCTTCTTGACAAGATCAAAAACTTTTTCGTCGTAGCCCTCTCATAAAGACATCAAACGCCACTCCAGCATTTAGTATCATGGACTATCTCCAAGGCTTCTAGAATGAATCGCTTGGCAAAATTGTAAAGAGCTTTCTTTACCCCTAGAATGAACTTCCCCAAATGCATGCTAGTCTTTTGTTCTTGCCAATTTGCTATAAAGTGACTTGTAAACAAGTAACTGAGTTTAATAAAATTGTAAACTGGATTATGTGGGAGATTTTAAACCAAGTATGGGCTACTCCCTTCAGAGTAGAAGGGAAAATTCTTAAACCAAGTAACATTATCTACTGCTTGAACATACATTTGATGCTTGTACGTGAAAAGATGATCATCAGGATTACTCGTTCCATCAAATGGCTCATGTAATACCCCCAAATTTCTCCACTTTAAAAACTTATACTTTCGCAACATACTTGGAGAAACTTAAGGGTATTACCACCAAATATAAATACGTTTAGGCAATACTATAACTTGATACACAAAATATGCAGCGGAAACTTCTAACTTTATTTATAAAAATAATATTATTATCCAAAACCACAATACTAATATGAAAAGTCTAAAGACTACTAAAATAGTGATATAGTTTTAGTGATCCCAAAAGGTTCCTCCCATGCATCATGAATCATCAATAGACCTGCAAACTACTCCCCGTAAGGAAAGTAGGTAAAAGCCAAAATAAATAGGAAATACGAGTCAGTTGAAATACTGAGTACCATTACGTGCAAGACTTGTAAACTTGTAAATATATAATTCACATACTTTCACAAACATGCTTTCTTTCACAATTCTAGTGATAACAAAAGATAAGATCAATCCATTATTATTAAATTCACGTTAACACCAAAGAATATATCTCCTTTAATAATTCCATTAAAAGTGGAAAAATAATAATATAAGAACTTAACTTAAACCCCTTTCCTTGATCCGCGGATCCTAAGTGTGCACATCCCCAAGTTAGTATCCCTTTATGAATACAAAGACATTGGAGTAACCTTGATGCCAACTAATGAACTTGGAAGAACCCTTCTTGAACAAAGCCAAGTGGTAATTGTAATAAAACTAACATAGGGGTAAACCTTTCCTTTAATTCAAATAAAGAATTATGATAAACAATTAATTATAGGGAATTAAAAAAAAAAGATAATTTAAAATTTTAAAACTAAAACTCATGCTAATATTTTTGAGTTACTCAAAGCCACTGATTTGCAAAAGTGGATTCCTTCATAAAAAAAAAAGGGATCATACATGCAAACTGATTTTTTTATTTACTTTTCTAAAACAAACAAAACAATATTTGGTTGGTTTAGCATATCTACGAGTCAACAAAGCAAGAGAAAATACAAGCTTTGATTTTATCTAGCCTAAATGATAAGAAGGTTTGATTAAACCAATTGCATATACCAATTCATATAATTTATACTAAAACACACATAACTAATGTATACATAGTAATCAAAGATCAAGCCACGTAAACGTACCTTGTAATTCACGAAACAAGAAAATCAACTAGTAAGGGAATGTTCAAGAACGAAATCCTCCTATTAATTATAAACTAGTTCTAATCAAAATGATGAACAATACATGCACTCTATAAGAAAATTATGCTAAACTAACTAATTATAGACATGATTCATGCTCAAACAATTAAAACATGTTTTTGGTGAAGAGAAATTGAAGGATTAGAGGGGTATTTATAGGGTAAACTAGGGTAGAAAAGAGGTAAACCTTTCCTAAATTATTAAAATTAGGGCAAAAGAATTTAAAAAAAAATTGCAACATTAAAAAGTTGTCGTGCAGCAGCTGTATAATGCAGCAAAAAAATTTTTTTTTTTTTTTTTTTTTAAAAATAACTCTTCCTTTATTTGTAAAAATTCTTTCCTAAAATCAATTTTGTTTGATTTTAAAGAGATTGTTAAATCTTCCCAAATCAATTAAAATCCCTACTTTCTAACTCAATATAAATCTCATAAAAATCTGATTTTATAAGATTTAACAAAATATTTTAAATATTTAAAGTTTTCGGTTTTATTTAAAAGAATCGATTTTTCAAAACAACACTTATAAAAAATCCGAAAATTACATACTAAAATGTATAATCTAATTTTATTACCCAAAAATGAATTTTGGATTTTATAAAATTATTTATCAAATATTTGTTTAAATAACTAATTAAATAAATAAGATAATGACAAGAGCAGCTATTGTTAAAAATTACTAAAATAACCTTTAAAATTCAAACTATATTTCCCTCCAAATGATTCCCTCCAATGTGATTTTAAAATAGTTTAAAATGAGTTTTGAAGATAAAATTTAAAATTTTTTAAATAATCTCAATAAATGCCTAAAAATACGGGGTATCATAGTCTACCCCCTTAAAAGAAGTTTCGTCCCGAAACTTACAAAGATTTTAAAAATATTTGTTTTCATGCTAAAATTATGAATGCACATGTAAGATGCAATATAACGACTCTATATGCTCTAAGAATGTAAAAGCGCGCGAAACTCTATCGCATTCTACCCCCCTTAAAAAGGGAGTTACGCCCCGTAACTCTACTAACCTCAATGAACAACTCTGGGTACTTTCTACGCATTTCGTCCTCAGCCTCCCAAGTCGCTTCCTCGGTTTTGTGATTGGACCAAAGAACTTTCAATAACTTTACATCCTTGTTTCTAGTACTACGGACTTTGCTATCTAGGATCTTAATCGGTCTTTCCTCATAGGTTAAGGTCTCATCCAATTCGATAGATTCAGGCTGCAACACATGAGAAGAATCTGCAATATACTTCCTCAATTGTGACACATGAAAGACATTATGTACCTTGCTTAACTCATTAGGTAACTCTAAACGATAAGCCACCTTGCCAACCCTGGTCAAAATTTTATAGGGTCCAATGTACTTTGGGCTTAGCTTGCCTCTCTTTCCAAACCTCATTACCCCTTTTGTCGGAGAAACTTTGAGTAAGACGCTTTCTCCAACCTCGTACTCCTCATCCCTCCTCTTCAAATCGGCATAGCTTTTCTGTCGATCTTGGGCGGCTCTTATCTTTTCCTGAATTAACCTGACTTGCTTCACGGTGTCCTCGATAAATCTGGCCCAAGTACAATCGTTTCACTTATATCATTCCAACATATCGGGCTTCGACATTTTCGACCATACAAAGCTTCAAACGGTGCCATTCCAATACTTGCATGATGACTGTTGTTGTAGGAGAATTCAATCAAATCCAAGTAATTTCCATGATCCTTGATACTCCATTACACAAGATCTTAACATGTCTTCCAATGTCTGAATAGTTCTCTCAGTTTGCCCATCAGTAGCTGGGTGAAAAGCGGTACTCATCAGTAGCTTGGTCCCCATTGCTTTTTGCACACTTTGCCAAAAGTTCGATAAGAACCTAGAATCTCTCTATGTCCTTTGGTACTCCATGATACTTCACTACGAACTTCACATAGGCTATAGCCAATTGATCCATCGACCAAGTATTCTTCATTGGTATAAAAACTGCGGTCTTAGTCAAACGGTCCACTACCACCCAAATAGTATCATTTCCTTTCTTACTTTTGGGCAAGGCTCCCACAAAATCCATTGAGATAGAGTCCCATTTCCAGCTAGGCACTTCCAAAGGTTGGACCATCCCTTGAGGTCTCTTATGTTCAATCTTTACCTTTTGACAAGTAAGACACTTAGCCACAAATTCAGCAACTTCTTTCTTCATGTTTGACCACCAAAAAGTCTTCTTCAAATCCTTATACAACTTATCTCCCCCTGGATGCATTGAGTATGTGAGTTGTGAGCTTCCTCCATCAATTTCTGCTTAAGATCCCCTTGATTCTGAGGCACACACCATCTTCCTTTGAATCTCACACTGCCATCATCAAATATTTTAAGTCTAGTCTTGCCCTCTTGAATTTTCTTCCTTAATTTTCTCCAATTTATCATCCCCAGCTTGACTTTCCCTGATCTCATCAAGAATAGAAGGTTGGATCGCTATGGCACCTAGTAGTTCTTCTACGCTTCCTAGCTCCATGACTTCCAAGTTCATCTTCTGAAACTCCATACATAACTGATCTGGCAATATTATTGCATTAATCGAATGACTAGTCTTCCTACTCAAAGCATCAGCCACAACGTTAGCCTTCCCTTCATGATACTGGATATCCAAGTCTATCCTTAATGAGTTCTAACCATCTCCTTTGCCTCATGTTCAACTCCTTTTGAGTAAATATGTACTTCAAGCTCTTATGATCTGTATAAATCTTACAAGTTACTCCATATAAATAGTGTCTCCAAATCTTCAAGGCGAACACAATGGCAGCTAATTCTAAATCATGAGTTGGATAATTCACCTCATAAGGTTTCAATTGCCTCGAAGCATAAGCAATCACCTTTCGATTTTGCATCAGTACACACCCTAAGCCATATTTCGATGCATCACTATAAACCTCATATTGTTGACCTTCATCTGGCAATGCTAAAACTGGTGCTGAAGTTAACCTGTTCTTCAAGTTCTGAAATGCCTCCTCACACTCTGAACTCCAAATAAATTTACACTCCTTTTTCATCAAGTTAGTCATAGGCCTCGAAATCCTAGAGAAGTCCTTCACAAATCTTCGTAATATCCGGCCAACCCAAGAAACTCCTTATATCAGATACACTCTTCGGAGTAGGCCATTCAGTAATAGCTCGAATCTTCGGGATCCACTGAAACACCCTCTTTCGAGAACACATGGCCCAAAAATGCAACTTCCTCCAACCAAAACTCACATTTAGAAAGCCTTGCATATAATTGATGCTCTCTCAACTTTGACAAAACTTGTCTTAAATGCTCCTCATGTGCCTCCCTATCCTTAGAGTAAACCAGAATGTCGTCGATGAAAACAACAACAAATTTATCCAAGAACGTTCTGAAAGTTCTATGCATCAAATCCATGAAAACTGCAGGTGCATTAGTCAAACCAAAAGGCATCACCGTGAACTCATAATGTCCATAGCGAGTCCTAAAGGCTTGTCCTCGATATCATTCTCCCAATCCTTAATTGATGATAACCAGACCTCAGGTCTATTTTAGAAAAATTCCAGCCCCTTGAGTTGGTCAAACAATCATCTATTCTCGGAATGGGTATTTGTTCTTGATAGTTACACTATTTAGTTCCCGATAGTCAATGCATAGCCTCAAACTCCCATCTTTCTTTTTCACAAACGTACTGGTGCACCCCATGGTGAAGAGCTTGGCCTGATGTAGCCTTTCTCCAACAGCTCATCCAGTTGGACTTTTAGTTCCTTCATTTCTGCAGGTGCCATTCGGTATGGGGCCTTAGAGATTGGTCCTGTTCCGGGCACTAAGTCTATGGTGAAATCAAGATCTCTCACTGGTGGCATTCCTGGAATCTCGTCAGGAAAAACATCTGGAAACTCACTCACCACTGGTACCTTGCTAGGTTCAACCTCTTCCATTATTTCTTGAACACTACACATAAACAATGGGTACCCTTTCTTTATACAAGACTGTAGTTGCAAGGCAGAAATTATCCTGGCCCTTTTGTTTCCCTTCCCTCCTGTAAGTCACCCTAACCTTGTTTGGTCCGGTTAAAATTACTTTTTAGCCTCACAATTGATATGACCCTTATATTTTCCAAGCCAATCCATCCCAAGGATGACATCTAGGTCTTTCATCTCATACTCAATCAAGTCAGACGGGAATTCTATTCCTGCTATAAGTAGAGGTACCTGCCTATACAACTTAGAACAATGCAATTCTTCTCCTGATGGTAATGCAAAACTGACAGAAATGTATTCTGGACTGACTAGTCCTAGACGTTCACCTAGGGTCCTAGTCATGAATGAATGTGATGCTCCTGAATCAAATAGAACTTTAACAGGCATAGAATTAACAGAAAAAGTACCAGCTATCACATCAGATGTGGCCTCGGCCTCACGACCATTTATTGCAAAGATGCGCCCCTTGGTCTGACTATTTCCATTCCCGTTTCCTGGCTTAGCACTCCCAGATTGTTGAGTAGGGTTTGACGGTTAGAAGCTATGGTCTTGTTATCCTGGGCAGGAATAGGTGGTTTTCCTTCAGATTTCCAGTAACATTCATACTCACGATGACCTAGCTTTTGGCAATACCTACAAGTCACTGGCTTCCCTTCACAATCTTTTCCTGGGTGGTTCTTATTAACTTCTTACAATGGAACACCCTTTTGGGCCTCTCTCCGCCTGATTGATTCCTTGAAGTCTGATCATTGGTCCTAGCCCCAACATTTCTTCCAACTCTTCTTTCGCTTCCTCAAACTTTTTCTCATTCCCCTGGTTCGGGTAGTTGCCATTCCCTTTCCTCTTTTCTCCTGAAGAGTTTCCCTCTAGTTCCTTCCCTCTAATCCCATACAAGTGGGCAGCTCTCCCATAAACCTCATCAAGGGTGCTAAAGGTGGCTCCTCCGAGCTTTCCTTGCAAAGATAGGGTCAAGCCTTGCTCAAATCTTTGAGCCTTAAGAGCCTCAGTGGGTACTACTTCAGGTGCAAATCTCATTAGCTCTATGAACTTACTGTAGTATTCTGAAATGGACATGGCCCCCATCCTAAGGTTAATGAACTCCATACTTTTCTGCTTTCTTAAGTGGGTAGGGTAAAACTTGGTTCTTAAGGCTTCTTTCAACTCGGTCCACCCAAAATTGCGCTCGATCGTCAAATCATTTTTCCTTTGGCTCCACCAAAGATCTGCTTCCTCCTTCAGATAATACACTGCGTTATTCAGCTTAAGCTCTTCTGGGAGTTGATGGCATCAAAAAGCTTGTCAAATTCCCTAATTCAGTTTTCAAGACTAGCTGGGTCCTCTTTCCCGTTGTAGTAAGGGGTTTTGAAGCAGACACCCTCTTAAATACTTCTCCAAATGCATCTAATTCATTGGACTTCGGGGTGGGGCATTTGCAGCTTGGGATAAGGCAGCTGCTATTTCAGTCAACTTTTTCAAAGCAGAATTCAATTTGGCACTATTTCCACCCCTATGCCTTTGAGACATCTTCCTGAGTGGAGAACAATAGTATCTTAACTAAACGAACATATAATGAACTAGATACAGGTAAACCATCTCATTAATAATAATCAAATTGCATACATGGTTTCTTTATTCGAAAGCAACACAAAAATGATAATAGTAATAATAACCCCTAAAGTTACTACATTAACTTGTCAACTACTGACAATTATTTAAGCCTAACATGAAGATCCTATTCATAATAAATCATAGGTAAGACTCCCTCCCTCCAAATTCTCTTTCATAGGCGGCCGACGACATGGGTGAGTATTCAGGACTCGGTGGCACTTCTTTAAGAGGGTTGGATCGTGCCTTTGAAGTGTTATCTTTAGGAGTTGTAGGTGTATATTCTGGACTTGTAGAGCGAACAGATATGGTATAATATGATGAGATGATGAGGCTTCAGACATAAGCGAATCAGTATCGAATTCTATGGTAGCATTAGATGTAGACTCTAAGTTCCTTTCCCATGTCTTCTCTGCATAGTATAAGTCTCCCAAAATGTCAACATATCAGCTATCCATACCCCTTCATGCACGTGTTCATGCTTATTCCACTCATTTTCATTCAATAGTACATCCTCATATTTCCTAAAAAGATTTTCATACTTTGGAATTCTAGGTAAGTGAATAAGAGTTAGAAGAATTTTCCAAGGGTCAGTCCTCATTTCTCTTCTTCCTTGTGAAACTAAGAACTTGCATAAAGATGAATTCCTTGAATAAAGAATGCTATAGTGTGATAATGCCTCTTAAAATAGGCGGCATCATAGTAAGTATCCCTTACAAACTCAAGCATCTGAAATTTAAAATTTAACAAGTAAGCATTTAATTTGCAAATAGTTAACCAAATAAAGTTGCATAACGCAATTTCTTTCTCCTTTTTCCACAAAAGAATAGTCCTAAAAATAATAATGCAACTTGATAAAAATCGGCCTACTATTTAGGTACTCGAAAAAAAAATCAAAGTCTATCATCTTATTCTACTTATGCACATAAAATGCTAAAACTTTTCTTGCCAAAATTATTTTTACAACCTTTTGTTTTTCCAAATATATTTTATAATGAGTACTTGATTCATGACAAAGAATAGTCGGGCCAATGAATTTCCCAGGAAAGGGTTGGTTACACGCAACGTTGGTGAGAGCCCAAGCCTTTCCTTGCCAGAAGCATTGACAACCCAACTTATCCAAATCAATCGTTTTTCCTCAAATAATAAAATAGATTTTTATGCATAAATAATATAAATATGAAAAGAATGCGAAACTCTCTAACCTATATGCCCATCCTTAAGTCTACCCATTAATTTTAGATTCCAGTTTCATATCCCTAGGCTTTTAAACTGATACCACTTTGTAACACCCCCAAATTTCTCCACTTTAAAAACTTATACTTTCGTAAAATACTTGGAGAAACTTAAGGGTATTACCACCAAATATAAATATATTTGGCAATACTATAACTTGATACACAAAATATGCAGCGGAAACTTCTAACTTTATTTATAAAAATAATATTATTATCCAAAAACCACAATACTAATATGAAAAGTCTAAAGACTACTAAAATAGTGATCTAATTCTAATGATCCCAAAAGGTTCCTC
Source organism: Beta vulgaris subsp. vulgaris (assembly GCF_026745355.1). Lineage (NCBI taxonomy): Eukaryota > Viridiplantae > Streptophyta > Magnoliopsida > Caryophyllales > Amaranthaceae > Beta > Beta vulgaris. The sequence continues at coordinate 29,465,175 of NC_079205.1, read as the reverse complement.
CCATGCATCATGAATCATCAATCCCCGTGAGGAAAGTAGGGCAAAGCCAAAACAAATAGGAAATACGAGTCAGTTGAAATACTGAGTACAATTACGTGCAAGACTTGTAAACTTGTAAATATATAATTCACATACTTTCATAAACATGCTTTATTTCACAATTCTAGTGATAACAAAAGATAAGATCAATCCATTATTAAATTCACGTTAACACCAAAGAATATATCTCCTTTAATAATTCCATTAAAAGTGGAAAATAATAATATAAGAACTTAACTTAAACCCCTTTCCTTGATCCGCGGATCCTAAGTGTGCACACCCCCAAGCTAGTATCCTTTATGAACAAAGACATTGGAGTAACCTTATGCCAACTAGTGGACTTGGAAGAACCCTTCTTGAACAAAGCCAAGGGGTAATTGTAATAAGAATAACATAGGGGTAAACCTTTTCTTTAATTCAAATAAAGAATTATGATAAACAAACTTAATGATAGGGAATTAAAAAAAAGATAATTTAAACTTTTAAAACTAAAATCATGCTAATATTTTTGAGTTACTCAAAGCCACTGATTTGCAAAAGTGGATTCCTTCATAAAAAAAAATTATACATGCAAACTGATTTTTTTATTTACTTTTCTAAAACAAACAAAACAATATTTGGTTGGTTTAGCATATCTACGAGTCAACAAAGCAAGAGAAAATACAAGCTTTAATTTTATCTAGCCTAAATGATAAGAAGGTTTGATTAAACCAATTGCATATACCAATTCATATAATTTATACTAAAACACACATAACTAATGTATACATAATAATTAAAGATCAAGCCACGTAAACGTACCTTGATAATTCACGAAACAAGAAAATCAACTAGTAAGGGAATGTTCACGAACGAAATCCTCCTATTAATTATAAACTAGTTCTAATCAAAACGATGAACAATATAGAACTCTAAAAGAAAATTATGCTAAACTAACTAATTATAGACATGATTCATGCTCAAACAATTAAAACATGTTTTTATAAAACTCAAAAAGATCAAAAACTAGGAATTAAAACAACTTTTAAAAAAATAGAGTACTTACAAAACCTCCCGCTAAAACTCCTCGGTGAAAACTAAAACTACTCAAAGAGACCACTCACTTTAGGGAAAACTTTATAAGGAACTCTCAATATTTTTTTGGTGAAGAGAAAGTGAAGGATTAGAGGGGTATTTATAGTGTAAACTAGGGTAGAAGAGAGGTAAAACTTTCCTAAATTATTAAAATTAGGGCAAAAGAATTTAAAAAAAAATTTGCAACATTACAAAGCTGCCGTGCAGCAGATGTATAATGCAGCAAAACTTTTTTTTTCTTTTCTTTATAAAAAAAAATAACTCTTCCCTTTATTTGTAAAAATTCTTTCCTAAAATCAATTTTGTTTGATTTTAAAGAGATTGTTAAATCTTCCCAAATCAATTAAAATCCCATACTTTCTAACTCAATATAAATCTCATAAAAATCTGATTTTATAAGATTTAACAAAATATTTTAAATATTTAAAGTTTTCGGTTTTATTTAAAAGAATCGATTTTTCAAAAAACACTTATAAAAAATCCAAAATTACATACTAAAATGTATAATCTAATTTTATTACCCAAAAATGAATTTTGGATTTTTAAAATTATTTATCAAATATTTGTTTAAATAACTAATTAAATAAATAAGATAATGACAAGAGCAGCTATTGTTAAAAATTACTAAAATAACCTTTAAAATTCAAACTATATTTCCCTCCAAATGATTCCCTCCAATGTGATTTTAAAATAGTTTAAAATATTAATATAAAAAATTCAAAATTGTTTTAAATAATCTCAATAAATGCCTAAAAATATGGGGTATTACAGCTCAAGTGTAGGGAGTTTAACCTTTGGGAAAGGGGGGGACTTTATTATTCTAGCCAAGAAAGGAGTTCGACAGGTGATACGGAGAGCTCCCCGCTGCCCTTGATGGGTATGAACTCCTTACGGTTCTCCTTCAAAACAAGGTGAGATGAAGTATTCGATGGGGTTGCACCTCGATACACCATCGGATGCACCATTATTTTCTCTTGCCGGGGACGAAGATGGGAAGGACCCAAACTTCTTCCTTCTGTCCGAGAATATATCTTCAAAGGTGGATCTCTCAAATATGGGGTAGACCTTGTGGCCGACCATTGTAATGCAACAACTTTCTTTGTTTTGATATAGTCTCGAGCATGTGTCTCTATCTGATGCAAACTCGGACGTTGGTCATCCTGGGACCTAACCACCAGGTTATAGTCCATCTTCCTTCATTGCTCACTATATTTAGGTTGTTTTTCTCTGCCTGCCCGTCTAGAAACTTCTGGACAATCAGGTGGACTTAGACTTGCAACATTGACTTGAGAGCGTCCCCGGAAAGGAGCTAGATTGGGAACAGTTAGGCTCTGGATTCACCTAAAAAAAATAACATATTGTTCTTGATTTGTTTCTGGACGACTTCTTCCATCTTGGTCTGAAAGTCATTTAACAGATTTTCAAGATGAGCAGCAGTTACAGGACGTTCAAGATTTCCTTCGAGAAGAGGCACTTGATGTTCATCATGATCATTGGATGGAGGCTTATCCTTCCCTCGAGGTGGTCGATCATCATCCATAGTGTCTTCTACCTTAATCCGATAACTTCGACTTCGAGCTATGTTAGATGACTAACAGTCAATCATCGTTGTTTATCACCACAGACAACGCCAAATGTTAAGTCTGATTAAGGGCCAAGCAACTTCTTCCTTCGATATGTTTTTGGAGAGAGTTGTGCAAGGGATACCTTTGCTCCGTGGTCCGAACCTGCAACAAAGGAAACCAATCCTCGAAGTTTAGGTGGTGGTTACCCCTCCGAACCTTAAGTATTATGGAATCAGGTGTAGACATAGAGAGAAAAAGAGAAATATTTCAGTAGAGTCATGACATTGTATTCAATGATCTACCTTTTACTTAATTTTGAGGGGATTATATATAGTGTTTGGAATTTTAAAGTTAACATTTGATGTCACCCTAGAATGGGGGCATTTGATTGGCTAAGCAATCAGAATTCAACACGTGGCAGGCAATGATTGGAGGCTGAATTTCAACCAATCATATACAACCATTTTTTGGGAATTAGGCTTTAATTATTCCTTGTGTCCAAAAATGAGCTTAAAAATATCAGTGGAAGTAAACCCTTTAAAAATCTTAGTTTCCTCTGGTTGGTTCACGTGTTAGCTCATCAACATTCATTTTTAGGTTACAACAGTTACCTTTGTACTCCCAAGTACCAAATATTAATAGCGAAGCTTCAACTCTGGAGATCGGGATCGTGGTTTTTCCCTATTGTTGAAGAGGATTTCCTTTGTAAAAATAATTTGTTATTTTTGCCATATTGTACTATATTTTTCTTCCCAACATTTGCGTATTCGTCGTTTATTTCCCAACAAATTTTTTGAATATCAGGTACTATATATTGAATCTTGAGTCACACTTTACTTTTCTTACATTATGTACATAGGACATTAAGCACTATTTTGTGAATAATTTTATTTTTACTTTTCTATATAGTTGCACTATGGAAAATAAAATATTTTACAATGAAATATTCAAAACTATGCAAGTCATTGAAGGAAAATAAAATCCGAATGTCAATATTGTTTATATTTTATTTAATAAAAATTTTGAGTTGTACTTGTTATTTGTATTATGTTGTAATTTTTTTTAATGTTATCATATTTCGTGTCCTGGATGAATAAATGGATCTTCTTGTCGAAATCAACATTCATTAATGTAACTATCAATAATGTTCTATCAAAATAATTCCAATTTGTTTAATTTGGATGTTTTCTTTGACATGTAATAACCTTTTTGAAGCTATGTACAAGTGATATTTTGTTGATGAATAATTGTTTATCTATATACAATCTGTCATTTTATTTAGTTTTCTAATGATTTGAGGTATTTATATCCTATAAGCAATTTATATTTAGTAAAAAATATCTAGTGTATTATGCATGGATCCGCAAACTAGTTGAATATATCATAAAAAAGATGAAATACATAATTAAATAAAATAGTAAAAAAGAAAAAAAGATCAAGATCACAATGATAGAAAATATAAATACTTTTATCACACACACACACACACACACACACACACACACACACACACACACACACATAATATATATATATATATATATATATATATATATATATATATATAAAGTGTCAGCTGATTTTCTATAACAAATAAATATTGCTAGATTAGATAAATATTATTAATTAAAAATTCACTTGACATTGAGATTTAATAATTATGTAGGATATCACAATTTGCATAACAATGTAAATAATCTAGCAAGTAAGATCAAACCAAAAAAGGCAATAAAATATTTATGGTATTAAAGTGAACTGGTTCTTCAATAATGCAGAGGACAAAAATAGAATGAGATCAGATTATCTCTTTAACTAGTTTGTTCTTTTGCAAACAATATGAATACATAACACAGAATAAAATTTCAAGACAACTTGAGAAGATGAAGGCTTTAATATAAGAGCACAAAAGAGGTCAAAAGACACTACTTAACATTTGCAATTATAGAGTAATTATCATACTAAACTTATCACTAGAGAAATTGCTGAGGGCATGGACGTAAGGTCGTGGTTCATTTGTTACATACGATACGAGGTAAATT
>NC_079205.1:29297958-29457958 GCF_026745355.1 Beta vulgaris subsp. vulgaris | reverse complement strand
CATTTTTCCTCATTTTACGAAGATTTTGATCATTTCATAATATTTTTGCTCATTTTTTGTTTCAGTTATTTTATGGTTTTGCTCATTTAACAATTTTATGCTCATTTATCAACGTTTTTGCTCATTTTACGTTGTGCTCATTTTGTTTTTTTCCCATTGAACTTTTTTATGCTCATTTTACATTTTTCTTCTATTACATTTTGGTTCATTTTACGTTTTTGATAACTTAATATTTCTACTCATTTTATGTTTATGCTCATTTGTTCTTTTTTTTTTTTTGCTTATTTTAGGAAATTTTTGCTCATTTTAAGTGGTTCTCACGGTTCTCGCCATAAGAGGGTTTTCATTAGAGCCCAACCCTATATAGGCAAGATCACATGAGAATGCTCCTTACATGAGAAATGAGAATGAATCTCAACCACACGATTGGATTAGAGTTACAACACTTGTTCATTAGAGTTATACCACCCTAAAACATTTTGAGCCCAAAAAAAAATTTTTTTTTTTGAATTTTTTTTTTTCTAATTTTCTTTTTTGTGGAGTTACATCACTTTTTCATTAGAGTTACATCACTTATTCATAAGAGTTGTATCACATAAAATTCATTCTCATTTCTCACGTAAGTAAGCATTCTCATATGAACTCACTTATATATATATATATATATATATATTATATATATATATATTATATTATAATATATATATATATTATATATATATATATATATATATATATATATACATTTGTTATAAGTTTTTCCTCCCAATTATAGCATTTGCAATATAGGTGATAATATATCATATAAGCATCTATATGTAATATTGTTGTCCATCAGAATTTAAAAGCTTAATATTTTTATTACCTAACCCTAAAATGAAAGCTATATTTTTTTCACCTGACAACAAAAAAGAATATAAAAAAATCAAGAATAAAATTATTGTTTTCTATCAGAAATTGAAATTTTATATAAAATTAAAGTTACTAATCGATGACGAAGTAGGTCTCCAGTCTCACATTATTAGCAAATATAAAATCAGAATACCAAATTAAGATTAGCACAATTAACACAAATTACGAAAACAAAAAAGAGATTAGAATTATAAACCTAGAAAGATGCTTCAAAATGATCCAAGTACCACAAATCGCCAATTGACAATGTAAAATTGCCTCTTGCTATTTTTATAGCATACCTAAAAAAATTGTAGCCTTGTGAAAGTTACGAGAAATTGAAAAGTGACACTAATGGCGTCATTGATGAATTGTGAGATACAGTGGAGGTAAAAGCGAACTATTATACTCGAATTTGTTCTTCTCATGGTATGATGAAGAGTACAATTGGGGAACAATATATTTTAAATTTTCAAGGGATTTTGGGAGAAAATTATTAGGAAAAGAGAGATTTCATGGAGGATTTGGTAGAAATTTATTATTTCATTTAGGGAAGGGCATAATTGGTAGTGAAGATTGAAGAAGCAGACGAGGTAGAAGAAGAAGCAGAACTATCGTTTGGGTTTTGGCTGAAAGACAAAGAGTGAGGCGTGAAAACGAGGAAGTTGCAAGAACAGGGGAAAAGGTTTTTCTTTTTTTTTTCTCTCCAATGCATTTCTTTTTTTTTTTTCTTGTTTTTTCCTAAAGACTAAAAAAACTTCATTATAGTCCTTGGGCGAGTGTCCTGCCTGCCCCGCTCTAAGGTCGGGCCTTGGTATTAGAAGTGAAGTATAACTCATTTATGATTAGAGAAGAAACAAATATATTTTTTTGACATCGAAGAAAACAAACATAAATTAAATATTATGTAAAAGAATCAAGCATTTCTGACAAAAGGTTGATGTGTCGTGTGCTTGTTTGACCATGTCCCTTGAAATTTTTGTTACCTTGCACTATCTGGTGAATATGGTTAGTAGCCCACTTAACTGTTATATCATTAGCTAATACTGCAGTGAGGTATTGGAGGAGGAGTTCTAAGTCAGATTTTATGTCAATGGATATGTGTAGTTTGTTGTTGGGCCCTAATTAGAGGTTGAGGGGTTGCCTGAAGTTTTGTTGGAAGGGCTAAGTGGGCTTGCATACACTTATCCCAACTGTCATGGGTAGGCTTTGAGGTCATGCGATTAGGAGTGAAAGTTCAGTGTACGATTTGGATTAGGACCTAATCTAATATGATCCAAACAAAATTTGGATTTCAATTTTCCAATCTAAATCCAATCCAATTAGAGTTTCAATCCGATCAAATCCAATCTGAATTTTGATACTCTAAATTCGACCCGATTCGAAAATCCAATTTTTTTAAAACTCTAGTTTTTCGATAAAACAAATTAAACACAAAAGCAGCCTTGTAGATTTAGGAAATGAGGAATTAAGTGTTGTTAGACTTTGAGGGGATGAGTTGAAGTGATACGCCTATTAGGCTATGGATTAGGCTTTTTTTTTAAAAAAAATCAGTTAAGTACTTAACCCCAATCCAGATACATAATACAATGCATATTGCTATTTGGTTATATTGGATTTTTGGATCCAATTACTCTCAACCCATTCCGATCCGAAAATTCAATTTTTTGAAAAATCTCAATCCGAATCCAATCCAAACACAGTTTGAATCCGATTGAATTACTAATTCAGATTGGATTGGATATTGGATTATATCCGAATAACTTTCACCCCTACATACGATCCATATATACGAAGCTTCTAAGTTTAGTATGTTTGTCCCACAATTCATCAATTTGAATGCATATCTGATATGTTTACTAAACCAATACACTTAATAATCAAGTATGAATATGAATCTTGAAGAAAAGACTTCAAGAACTCGAACAAACAAGTATAATAGTCGAACCAAAAGGATATTTCTTCACTCAAGATCACTCCTGAAACTTGAATAATAGAATCCACACACTCTTAAAATCACTCCTGAATTTAAGATGTTTAACACTAAGAACTTAACAATCCTGAAAAGTTATTAATGGTTTGATTAAGCAAATAATCACAAGTAAGTTTTAACTCAAAATAATCTATGTATTATTGCTGAAATAAACGCCCCTTATATAGGGTACAAATTTGACTAAAGATAAACATAAAACTAGGATAAGAATTAAACTAACAAGACAAGAATTAATCTAACTCTATCCTAAAACACACGCCTAAAGATAATCATGTACAAGCACATGTTTATCCTATTTAACTATAAAATCTATCTACTATATATATATACAAAACTAGGATCTATGTAGCAAGTAAGAAGTAATCCTAACAGAACTAGGACTCCTCTTCACTCCATCCCACACCATCCATGTTCCATATCACCACGCAAGCCAAGACTTGATTCTTACTCTTGATTTCAAACCCTAGAGTGTCCATGATCAAGTCAATAGGTTCATGGATAACAAGTACCTTTGATCCATATCATTCTCCCCCTCCACAAAAGAATTTGCCCTCAAATTCTCATCATCATAGTAAGGAGATAGATCACCCACATTGAAAGTAGCACTCACATTTCCAAACTCATCTGGCAAGTCTATATTGTAAGCACTATCTCCAATGACTCCAATTACCTCAAATGGACCATCTGCTTAAGGCATGAGCTTATTCTTCCTCTTGCTAGGGAACCTTTCATTCCTCAAATGTATCCATTCAAGATCACCAACCTTGAACCTATGTTGTTTGCGCCCTTTGTTAGCCCTTGTCTTGCATTGTATTGGATGTTCTTCTTCTCAATCCTTGCCTTTACTTGCTCACAAGTCTTGTGAAATGCTTCCAACCTCTTCTTTGCATCCGTATGTATGTCATGTTTAAGCATAGCAACAAAATCAATAGGGAGAAAGGGATTAACACCATACACTACCTCAAATGAAGAATGAGATGTAGTAGATGAATGTGCCCTATTGTATGCAAAATCTACATGAGCAAGCTTGATGTCCCAATCCTTTTGTGTCTTACTCACCAAACCTCTTAGTAAAGACCCCAAAGTGCGATTGGTGACCTCAGTTTGGCCATCTGTTTGGGGGTGATGACTAGTAATAAAGAGTAGCTTAGTACCTACCATGCGCCACAAACACCTCCAAAAATGACATGGGAATTTAGAATCCCTATCAGATACAATGCTCCTTGGTATTCCATGTAGCTTAATGATCCCTCTAAAGTATGAATCAGCTACATGTGTTGCATCATCAGTCTTGTGCATAGGAACAAAGTGAGCCATCTTAGAGAAACGATTAGGGGTGAGCAGAAATTCCGGGTACCCGGACCTGATATGGACCTGCCGGGTCCGGACCCGGTCCCGGTCCGACTGGGTCCGGGTCTGGGTCCAAAAAATTGGACCCAGTTGCTTATGGTTCCAATTCTGGGTAGAATTTTGTCGGACCCGTACCTGGTGGGTACCCAGTTTGACCGATTCCAGCTCTGGGTACCCGATTGGAGCGGGTTTAGGTCTGGGTACCTGGAACTTAGAATTGGTTTTTTTCATATACTCATATAGAATTGGTAATAGGATAATAGTTGTTAAGTTAAAAGTTAGTACTTAGTAAGCCTTTAGACCCATTTAATTTTTTTTTAAAATTTTATAGCTCAATTGGCTCATCTTAGTATGTCGTTAAACTTACAACTAGGTACCCAGTTCTGGACCTGGTACCCACTGGGTCCGGGTCTGGGTCCAAAATTTAGGACCCGGTTTGACCAATTCCAATTCCAGATTTTTAATACCCACTGGGTCCGAGTCTGGGTCTATAAAATTCTACTGGGTACCCGGTTGTGCTCACCCTTAGAAACGATCCACAACTACCATTATGACATCCTCCCCCCTTTGAGTTCGAGGCAACCCTACTATGAAATCCATGCTTACACTATCCCAAGGTTGATGAGGGACTGGTAAAGGTGTATAGAGACCCTTATGGAAGGTACTCTTAGCCTTTTGACAAGTAGCACAATGTGTAACCACCAAGTGAACATCTTTTATCATGTGTGGCCAATAGAAATTCTCTTGAAGAGTGTTAAGAGTCTTTTGCACTCTAAAATGACCAGCTACGTACACCTCCACTATGGACCTCCCTTACTAGGAGACCTCTGACGCCACACTTAGGCACACATAGCTTGTTTCCCTTGAATAAGAACCCTTCATGAACCACATATAGACCCTCGGGATGAGCCATATTCTCTCCAAAATCAGCATCTTCTTTGTATAGTTCCTTCAAGTGTTCGAACCCTAAAACTTGTGCATCCATAATTATCAATAAGTAGGAACGTCTAGATAGTGTATTTGCCACCACATTTGCCTTACCTTCCTTGTACTTTGTAGAAAATGTGAAAGATTGGAGAAACTCCACCCACTTAGCATATCTATGATTGAGCTTTTGTTGTCCATGGATGTACTTCAAAGCTTCATGATCAGAATGAAGTATAAATGGTTTTGGTCATAAATAGTGTGACCAATGATCCAAGGCACGTACAACAGCATAGAATTCTCGATCAAAGTTAGAATAATTGAGCTTAGCACCACTCAATTTCTCACTAAAATACGAAATTAGACGCTTCTCTTTGCAATAGATCAGCCCTAATCACTGCTCCACTTGCATCACATTCCACCTCAAACAACTAGTGGAAATCTGGAAGTGCTAAAACATGAGCACAACATAACTTACCCTTGATATCTTCGAATGCTTGTTGTGCTAAAGAAGTCCAAGTAAACTCTCCTTTCTTCAATAGCTCAGTGATAGGTGCCATGATAGAAGAGAAGTTTCGAATGAACCTCCTATAAAATGATGCCAATCCATGAAAGCTTCGACATTCAGACACATTCTTAGGTGCTAACCAAGATGAAATTGCTTTTACTTTCTCAGGATCAACATGAACTCCTTCTTGTGATACAATGTATCCCAAAAATGCCACTCTAGGTACTAGAAACTCACATTTCTCCATCTTACCATAGAGTTGTTGTTCTCTTAGTTTCATGAAGAGGCTTCGCAAATGTAACAAGTGCTCTTCCACATTGTGGCTATAGATTAAGATATCATCTAAGTAAACAACCACAAACTTGTTAAGGAAAGGATGAAGTACCTCATTCATCAACCTCATTCATCAACCTCATAAATGAACTTGGCGCATTGCATAAGCCAAATGGCATGACCATCCACTCATACAACCCTTTCTTGGTCTTGAATGTTATCTTTCACTCATCCCCTTCTCTTATCCTCATTTGGTGATAGCCACTTCGAAGATCAATCTTAGAAAAGATTGATGCAACATGTAACTCATCCAACATATCCTCCAATCTAGGCATAGGAAGCATATACTTAACTGTAATGTTGTTGACTGCCCTACTATTTATGCACATCTTCCATGTACCATCCTTTTTAGGGACTAGTAAAGCTGGCACAACACATGGACTCATGCTCTTTCTCACATAACCCTTCTCAGTGAGGTCTTCAATTTAGCGTTGCAACTCCCTCGAAGCCACTGGATCACATCTATAAGCAGGCTTGTTAGGCAAAGGGGCACCAGGTACACGATCAATAGCATGTTCTATACCTCTCAAGGGTGGAAGTCCTTGTTGTAACTCCTCAGGAAAGACATCTGCAAACTCTTTCATTGATGCTTCAAGCTTCTCATTGTTAGGAGTCTTAATACTTGTGGTAGCATGTCTAACAACCAAGGCATAAGCACAACCTTCTTCCTCCACTTCTTGATCGAACTCCCTTGAATTTAGAAAGAAACTTGGTGTCTTAGGTGGTTGTTTTGGCGCCAGTGAATGAGGAGCTAGGGGCTGCAATCGAACTCTCTTAGAGCCAACCAACACTGAGTATACATTAGAAGCTCCCTCATGGATGACCTTTCTATCAAACTGCCATGGTCTACCAAGTAAAAGATGGCACACACTCATAGGTAAAACATCACCCCATAGTTCATCCTTATATTCCCCTATAGAGAATGCAATTAGCGCTTGCTTATTCACTCTCATGCCAGTGTTGTCATCAAGCCAACTCAACTTGTAAGGCTTAGGGTTTGTCCTTGTAGTTAGATTTAATTTCGACACAACTTCAGATGCAATCACATTAGTGCAAGAACCATTATCTATGATCACATTACATGTATAATCCCCTACCTTGCATCTAGTGTGGAAGAGATTCTCCCTTTGCTCCATGCTAGGTGTATGGTCGACATGTAAGGAGCATCTTATAACTCCTATTAGTCTTGTATCATCCTTAGCAAAAGCATCCTCTTCTTCTTCTTCTTCCCCTATGTGTTGCTCTTCTTCAAGGATGAAGTCATATACAACTTCCTCTTCTTGTAAAGCCAAGTATTGCTTCATGGTGAGGGCTCTTTTGGTAGGACAATTGCTTGCTATATGTCCCCTTCCTTGACCCTTGAAACACTTTCTCATCTCTTCAAACTTTTCCTTAGGTACGACCACCTTAGGTTTCTCCACTCCATGGTGTACTCATGTACACTAAGTGTATTTTGGCTTCTGGTAGTGAGTCTTATGAACTGTTTTTGTTCATAATCATTAGGCAAGAATTTTTCGTTGAGCTTTTCTTTTAATTTTGCCCAACTACACAGCTTTGTCTTACCTTTCTTGGCCCTTTGTGCATTTAAACTTTCGAGCCATATCCCAACATATTTTATGAGTCTAATGGAAACAACCTTGAATCTTTTCTTGTCATCAAAGCCTCTATAGTCACACACCTTTTCTAGTTGTCGGATCTACTCCAACAAATCTTCTAGACTACTATCCCCAGTGTAGTCATCTAGCTTCAAGCCACGATCATCATTTTATGTGTTTTTTGATGAGCTTTCTTCACGTTCATCCAATGCTTCCTCTAAATTTACGCCTATATAGCTTGCACTATTAGGATCAAGTTTCTTGGTCATGATAGTTGCAAGGGCATCCATACGCGCCTCCAACCTACTCATGTTGCTACCAATACTATTCATGGTATTGGTGTTCTCAGTGAGTCGAACTTGTGACTCAGTTTGTGATTGTGCTAATGCACTCATAGCCTTTGCAAGCTTATCCATCTCGAATTCCATGGTTAAGTGTTCTTTGGTGGTTTTTACTCTTTTCTTGAACTTAAAGAATGGATCTTGGATGTGAAAGATGCAATCTTGGACGTGAAAGATTGGTTCTTGGATGTACCCTTCTTAACCCTTGCTCTAACAATCTTGAGGCGTCAAGATTAAGTCTTGGTAGCAAAAGATCGAGTCTATAAGTTGTTGTAGTAATCGAACCAATTACAAATTTCGAACCTTGTTGATGCCCTTAGATCTTGATTGATCAAAGAGAATCATTTCTACCCTCTCCTCCCTGGAAAAATGATACCACTTAATATGGTTACTAAACCAATATACCTAATAATCGAGTATGAATATGAATCTTGAAGAAAAGACTTCAAGAACTCAAACAAACAAGTATAATAGTCGAACCAAAAGGATATTTCTTCATTCAAGATCACTCCTGAAACTTGAATAAAAGAATCTAAACACTCTTAAAGTCACTCTTGAATTTAAGATGTTTAACTCTAAGAACTTAACAATCTTGAAAAGTTAGTAATGGTTTGATTAAGCAAATAATCACAAGTTTTAACTCAAAATAATCTATGTATTATTGCTGAAATAAATGCCCCTTATATAGCGTACAAATTTGAATAAAGATAAACATAAAACTAGGATAAGAATTAAACTAACAAGATAAGAATTAATCTAACTCTATCCTAAAACACACGCCTAAAGATAATCATGTACAAGCACATGTTTATCCTATTTTACTATAAAATCTATTATATATATATATATATATATATATATATATATATATATATATATATATATATATATATATATATATATATATTTATATTTATATTTATATTTATATTTATATTTATATTTATATATATATATATATATAATAACAATAATAATAATAGTAATAATAATAATAATAATAATAATAATAATAATAATAATAATAATAATAATAATAATAATAACATAGCAATCCTAACAGATCTAGGATTCTATGTAGCAAGTAAGAAGTAATCCTAACAGAACTAGGACTCCTCTTCACTCCATCCCACGCCATCCATGTTCCATGACACCACACAAGCCAAGACTTGATTCGTACTCTTGATTTCAAACCCTAGAGTGTCCATGATCAAGTAAATAGGTTCATGGATAACAAGTGCCTTTGCGTCCATATCAATATCTGAGGTAACATCTCTGTTGATGTTGTCCAATGTTAGCCACTATGAATCCCAACGAAATAAAGGGGCTCTGATCTACGAAGAATGTCCAAGTGTGTTTGTGGGATTAGTATATATTGTAGATCTAGTGTTGATGTAAACCTTCATTAACATGTTGGCGAACACCTTCGCGGGTGGCTATAACGTTTATAAAGACATGGTCACCCTTGTACACCAGATGCCCTATGAAGTGCCAATAAAGGTAGCAATTGGGGCAAATTAATTGCATCAGTTACTCCCTTGAAAGACAGGATTCTCTCTCTTCCCCCCCGAAAGATTTCCCTAACCCTGGTTCGTTCTCCGCCGCGGCAGCCGCGCTCCTCAGCCATGGCTGAGGAGATTTCAGATTTCGCTTCCAAATTACACATAGACACTGAAGAAGATGATGTTCTTGATGTTGGAATTTTTAACCCTAACCCCTCTAACACAGTCTCACTCTTACTATTGGGACGTTTGCTGACTGAGCGTTCCTTCAATGTCGACGCTTTTAAATGGACCATAACTACAGTCTGGGCCCTAATTCATAGTTTGGTCATTAGGGTTTTGCGCCCTAATCTTTTTACCTTTCAATTTTTTCACTGCCATGATATGATGAAAGTCCTTGATGGGCGACCTTGGTGCTTTGACAATATATTGATTTTACTCAAAGAGGCTGATGGTGATGAACCTCCGGATCAGGTAACTCTCTTCCAGTCCCCTTTCTGGATTAGGCTAAAAAATTTACCTTTTGACATGCGTTCGAATGATATTGTCCGAGCCCTAATTGGAAACATGGGGGAGATTCTTGATATAGAAGAAGATGTGTTAGGTTTTGGAAGGTATAGAAGAGTGGAAGTTATGCTTGATATTAACAAACCTTTGCGTCGGTTTCGGAAAATTAGGGACAAAAATGGTGTGGAGATCCAAATTGACTTTGCTTATGAGCGTTTACCTTTCTTTTGCTTGGCGTGTGGGATAATGGGATATGCTGAAAAGGATTGTCAACAGGTGGTAGAGGAGGATAGGTGTGAAAAAATGGGATGGCATTTGGGGTTGAAAGCTACGCCTAGAATGGGGTGGACGAAGGAGTTGGAGGAAGATAATAAATTCAAGAATTGCAAGAAAGTGTTGTTTGCGGAGGACCCTGTATAGAAGAAAAGGCTCGAAGAAGAGGGTAGGCCCTTATTATTGCCTGTAGTTAAATCTCCCCCAGGTGATATGATTGCTCCATAGAATGTGGAAGGAGCTTTGGCGTTGGCTGCAGCAACAACTTCCAATAAGTTGTCAGACATTGCTCCCTCACAGGGGACTTCTTTGCTTTCCACATCAATCAATGTTGGGGTGCAGGAAAATATTAATGAGGTGATTTCAATGGCTCCACTTGTCATGGTCCCCTCCCAGGGGGAATTAATGGCTTCTCTTGATGTGGGTCCCCATAATTCTTTAAGCCATCCACCTGAGGTGGGCTCTCTGACTACTGAGCCTTTTGTTTTTTCAAGTGTGAAGAAAGCCACATCTTCAAAGGCCCACTCCTGGAAGAGATTGGCTCGTGCTTCAATGGACGAAAAAGGGTCAGCCCAAAGTATGGATATGGACCCTGTTAGTACTGTTGGGAAAGGGCATTTTGAGAATGATATTATGGTTTATGAAGAAACTGAGAGTGTTGGGAAGCGTTCAAAGCGGAGCATCTCTACTGATTCGTACTCCTCTGTGTTGGCGAAGATTGGTCCTGACCAATCCCGCCCAGCATTATGAATCTGATATGTTGGAACTGTCGAGGGTTGGGCAACCCTCGATCAGTTCGTCAGCACCATAGATGGAGTACATTCTATAGTCGGGATTTGGTTTTTGTATCTGAGACAATGATTAATAAAGCGGAAGTAGAAGCTTTGAAGAGTCATTTGGGTTTTACTAATGCGTTTGGGGTGTCTAGCAGGGGTATAGCTGGGGGCCTCTGTTTGTATTGGAAGGAAGATGTCAACTTTTCTCTGGTTTCTTTTTCTCAACATTATATTTGCGGTGATGTGGACGACGGTAATAAGAAATGGAGGTTTGTTGGTATTTATGGATGGGCAAAAGAGGAAGAGAAGCATCAAACCTGGACTCTCATCCGTCATATTGTTGGTGATACTTCTCTCCCTATTCTGTGTGGGTGCGATTTTAACGAAATTCTAAGCAATAATGAAGAAAGGGAAGGTGGCTCATCTCGACCCCGGCGTGAGATGGGAAATTTTAGAGGAATGATGGATGATCTTGTCCTTCGAGATCTTGGTTACATAGGAGTTTGGCATACTCGGGATCGTGGCATTTCCTCTTCCACGTGTATTCGAGAACGGCTTGACAGGTTCATTTGTTCCCCTGCATGGCTTGCCTTGTATCCTCACACTGGTGTTGAACACTCGGTCCGATATAAATCGGACCACTCTGCCATCATTCTTCGTTCCAGCTCACACCGAAGGGCTAGAAGTAAGAATAAGCGGTGGCACTTCGAAACATCTTGGCTACTTGACTCGAGTTGTGAAATCCTCGTGGCTTTGCTCTTCCAGTGATCATCTTATGAGGCGCATTGCTGTAATGGCCCAACGGCTTGTTAAATGGAGTGGTGCGAAATTTGGGAAGCTGGGTAAACAAATTGATGAGGTGGAGAAGGAGTTGGGCCGAATCCACCAGAATAATATTTCGGATGCTTATGTTACTAGGCGTTTGGAGTTAGAAAGACATCTTCATGATGATCTTCACACAAAACATGAGGCGTACTGGTATTTGAGATTGAGAGTTGCTGAGGTTCGGGATGGCGACAGGAACACCAAATATTTTCATCATAAGGCATCTCAAAGGCGAAAACATAACTATGTGAAAGGGCTTTTTAACGACCAGGGTATGTGCTGTGAGAATGGACCGAAAGTGGAAAGCATCTTTACCGACTATTTCGCTTCGATTTTCGAATCGGCTAGCCCTTATGATTTGCACTTGAATGATGTCCTTCAGTATATTGATCCGGTGATTTTTGATGCTTTTAATAATAAGCTTCGTATGCCTTATTCGAAGGAAGAGATTTATGCCGCATTCCAACAGATGCATCCTTGCAAGGCTCTGGGGCCTGATGGTATGCATGCAATCTTTTATCAGCGTTTTTGGCATATCGTAGGTGATGATGTTTATGCTTTTGTTAGAGATATTTTACATGGCACTACCTCCCCTAGTTGTGTTAATCATACTAACATTGCTCTTATCTCAAAAGTCAAATCACCTATAAGGCATCTGAATTTCGGCCTATTGCCTTGTGTAATGTAATCTATAAATTGGTCTCTAAAGCTATTGTGATGCGATTAAAAGATATCTTGCCTGCTGTTGTGTCTGAGAATCAGAGTGCTTTTATTCCTGGGCGACTCATTACAGACAATGCTCTTATTGCTTTAGAGATTTTTCATTCTATGAAATATCGGAATAGAATCGGAAAGGTGTTATGGCTATGAAGTTGGATATGAGCAAAGCTTATGACAGAGTGGAGTGGGGGTTCCTCCGTAAACTACTTCTGACTATGGGATTTGACGGTAGATGGGTGAATTTGATCATGGACTGTGTTTCGTCGGTGTCCTATTCCATTATCATTAATTGAGGTGTTTGTGGTTCTATCACCCCCGCTCGAGGCCTTCGACAGGGCGACCCCCTATCTCCCTATCTATTTATCCTGGTTGCTGATGCTTTTTCTAAAATGATTCAGAGTAAAGTGCAGGGAAGATTGATTCATGGAGCAAAGGCCAGTCGAAGTGGTCCAGAAATTTCTCACCTTTTCTTTGCAGATGACAGTTTACTCTTTACCAGAGCCTCTATTCAGGAATGTACTGTTATAGTTGATATTCTCAACAAATACGAGCTTGCATGCGGGCAGAAAATTAATTATGAAAAATTAGAGGTCTCTTTCAGTAAAGGAGTCAGTATCAGACAGCGAGAAGAGTTGGTGAATGTTCTTAACATGAGACAGGTGGCTAGTCATGAAAAATACCTTAGTATCCCTTCTATCTCAGGGCGGTCAAAAAAGCTCATCTTTGACTCTTTGTTAGATATAATTTGGAAGAAACTCCAAGGTTGGAAAGAGAGGCTTCTATCGAGAGGGGGGAAGGAAGTTTTACTGAAATCTGTTATCCAGGCGATCCCAACTTATCTCATGGGAGTCTATAAGATCCCTAGCACCATTATTCAGAAAATTCACTCTGCTATGGCCAGATTTTGGTGGGGAAGTTCTGCAACTCAGAGAAAGATCCACTGGAAGAATTGGGAATCAATGTGCACTTTAAAATGTTTGGGTGGCATGGGTTTTAAGGATCTAAAAGTTTTTAATGATGCTTTACTGGGGCGTCAAGCCTGGAGGTTAGTTCGCGAGCCTAATTCTCTTCTAGCAAAGGTATTGAAAGCAAAATATTACCCAAATTGTTATTTTATGGGAGCCTCTCTTGGCCACTCTTTCAGTTACTCTTGGAGTAGTATTTGGAGTTCGAAAGCCCTTCTCAAAGAGGGTGTAGTATGGAGAGTGGGTAATGGCTCACAGATTAATCTATGGGATGATCCCTGGGTGGTTGATGAAGAAGGTAGGTTCCTTACTAGTGCTCGGGTCGATCAACTTACTTGGGTCAGTGACTTGATCGATTTTGACCGCAAGGAGTGGAATGTTGCAGCCATTGAAGTTTCTTTTAACGCAAGAGATGTCAGGTGTATATTGGGAACTCCCCTTAGCTCTCTTGAAATAAAGGATGAACTTACTTGGGCTTTCACAAAAGATGCTTGCTATTCGGTAAAAACGGCTTATATGATTGGGAAGGGGGGAAATCTGGATAATTTCCATCAAGATTGGGTTGAGATTTGGGGTTTGAATGTGAGCCCAAAGGTTAAACATTTTCTATGGCGCTGCTGTAATTCTACTCTCCCTGTGCGTGACCTGCTCAAACATCGTCACATGGTGGACGATAATATGTGCCCTCGCGGCTGCGGTCTAGCAGAAACTCAAGAACACGCTCTCTTTTCTTGCCCTTACCTTCTGCCTGTGTGGACCGATTGTGGTGTGGAAAAAATTAGGCTGCTGTCCTTTTAGCGCCATGTGTGAAAGTTTGGTGAACTGGCGAAGGTGTGATATTAAGCTACGAGTCAAAGCTGCCTATCTCGCATGGGGTATATGGAGTGATAGGAACTCTATCGTTTTTAACGACACAACTACTCCTCCTTCTATCCTAATGGCTCGAGTTGATAGATGGGTGGATGAAGCAGGGGCCTATCACCGGGCGGGTATTCCCTCCAACCTTGGTAGCTCACGTATATGGCTCCCCCCTCCTGATGGTGTTGTGAAACTGAATGCGGATGCTTCTATGGCGGTTGACGGATGGATTGGCCTTGGAACCGTAGCCCGCGACTCCCGTGGAAAGGTCCTCTTTGCTGCGACTCGACGGGTGAGAGCTCATCGGCCGGTGGAAGTGGCTGAGGCGAAGGCTTTAGAGATGACGGTGCGTCTGGGTGCTCGCTATGGGATCCAACAACTCATTGTGGAATCGGACTGTCAATCTGTGATAAAACGTCACTCCAAGCATGCTATTTATCTCTCTGACTTAGACCTTGTACTACATAATATTTTATTTGTTTGCTCTAGTTTTTCTTCAATTGTTTGGTCACATGTTAATCGTTACGGCAATTCTGTGGCTCATAATCTAGCCAAACTAATCCCTTTTGAGGTTGAACAGATATGGGAGAACCACGCTCCACTGGAGGTGGCTCCTTATGTTTTGATGGATTCCTTATTTATGGAGTAATAGTAGCATGCTTTTCCCCTCAAAAAAAAAAAAAATGTAGCTATTGGGGCCATTCTCCTTCCTAACGTAAATAATCCAAACAATTATTCATTCAAGAAGGCAGTTGTGGCCATTTACTTGGGATAGAATTCTAGGTGTCTTGGTAATCCATGTGCCATGCGTCAAATGCAAAAATGAAAGAGGTGTTACAGATGCTCATCATCTCCCCCGCATACAGGACACGAGTTGGATACACTTATCCCTTGCGGGGCGAGATTGGCATTGACGCACATACTATTATGTTAGACTTATCCAAAACCTGACCAGACTAGCTAGATTATGAAACACTACTTACAAAATCATAATCCAATATAATTTTTTCTATTAAGGTGTGTTGAAGCTCATATCTCTACATTAACCAAATAAAAAAATGGAGATAAATGGATGTCCTTGCTGCAATCCCTTTGTTTTTTTTAAAGATAAGAACATATGATTTGCAATTCACCACAATAGATTATGAAACACTACTTACAAAGTCATAATCCAATTTATATATTGCATAGGAAAACGAAACTCTTTCAAAGCAGTTTCTCAAATACTGAATTCAATTAAGTTATAAGCCTTCTGAAAAATACTGAATTCAATTAAGTTATAAGCCTTCTGAAAACTTTAATCAATCACCTAATAGCATGTGAGCTCTGGACTAATCCTTCATAAGATCAATGGCCAAAAGAATTGCAAAGAAGCCAGATTGATTTTGGATGACATCACTAATGACCTGTAGTTAGTGAGGATTTTAATCATGATTTTGTGCAACAATATACAACAGGCAATTGGCAGAAGATCCTTAACCTATGAAGCAATTGATAGGTTTATGCATCAACCCCACTCACAAAAAAATCTGTTGCAGACTTATTAACAGTTTTGATAAATTCCAGCCCCTTTGTAAAAATAGAACATCAAAACCATCTAATCGAGCTACTTCGCCGTCATCAATACCAAGCATAATCTATTTCAATATCAGTTGCTTCCGAATTCCGATACAAAATTTCACAAGCTTGGAAATTCAATTGCTTATCTTTTCCTAATTTTCAAGTTAATTATTATTCACCTACATTGTCAATTAACGAAAACTAATCTCCAGGCTCATTCAAATTGAAAATATTTAGTTTAATTGAAAATATCTTTCATGGAAAATATTTTCATGAAAAAACAAATAAAATTAGTTTGCCTTTATTAGGTTAGTTGTAAAACTATTAAGATAAGAATGTGAAAATGGAGCGTTGGTAAATTGGTAATGAGAGAACAAAGGAAAATGGTTTACATTCATATTTTTTACATTAGTTTTAAGTTTTAAATTCCTTGTCCAACCAATTAAAGGAAAATGGGGGAAAGATATTTTCCTCCAAAACAAAATGAGGCAAAGTTCTTAACAAGGCTCCTATTATGTTTTTCCGTTTTCTATCAGACAACTGAATATGGTGTTTATTGTTTTTCCGTTTTCTATCAGACAATGAATATTTTGCTCATGAACATCAAATATATGAACATTAACCTCGTGGTTTTGGACACATATATATGTTTATTATGTTTAATATCTTAATTAAATAATCAACTTGATCTCGCTGTCTGCAGGGTTTAGTAGACAATTACTTCAGGATGTCCGAGCAATTGAAGAATGTGAATGGTCCTTACTTTTTTGCGAATTTACTCCAAACATTCATGGGTAACACACAAAAGGCAATAAAGGATTTGGGTGGAATTTTGTAAGACTTAATTATTTGTTGATTTATTACATAGTCCTTTGATTCTTCAAATAGTAAGAATCCTTTTCATTTTTTCATGTCGATTGTTTTCGAAAAGTACCTAAAAGATCATATTGATTTTATATTTATATACTTTTCATTTGATTATTATTGTAAAATCACTAATTGACATATTATTTAATAAACTATGTGAAGAGGATAGAAATAGAAATAAATAAAAAGTGTGGCTCATTTGATAAAAGAGAGAGAAAAAAAAAATATCTATACAAAATAATTAAAAGGCATGTATAAACAAGAAACTGTGTCACGTGGCGCTTTTCCTAGGGAGTTTTAGTTCATGTAATCTATGTACAATCTCGAAACCTCATGTACATATACTAAAATTTTAACCACTAGACTCAATTGTATTTAGTTTATTATCATAAAATATTATATTAATAAATTAAATTTTTTCTTACTCGAAGCATAACCCGAACCTAATAACTCGTTAGCAACTAAAAAAATGTTACAATCAAACAAAAACTTCCAACTAAGAAAAATGTTGGAATTAAAAAAGCACGAAGTATTTGTAATAAATTATTACCCCACTATATTAATATGTTTCCTATACATCTAGCAATATAAACCAGAATAATAAATGATCGAAGTAGTATATACTCCCTCCGTCCCATAATATAGTGCTTGTTTCTTTTTTTCACGGTCTCCAAAACGTAACTTTGACCTTTAATATCTTCAATTCCTTATTAATAAAAAATATAAAAAGTTGATATTATGAAACTACACATTGAGACAAATCTAACAAGATCCTACATGAATATATTTTTTTATATATACAAATGAGAATATTCGGTCAAAGATTTTAAAGTTTGACCACCAAAAATGAAATAGACACTATATTATGGGACGGAGGGAGTACCATATATGAATTTATTGATGATACTCGTATTTCAATGCGTAACTATGTTTTATTATTTAATCATGAAAATCTAGGGAACAAACACCAACTAATTTTCACGAGGTGGACCAACTTGCTATCAAACTTAGAGGCAGTACATCCAGGTAATTGATTTTATAATGCATTCGTATTGATATTCATTCAGTTTAACTACAATGTCAACTTGATGGGAATTTATCAGATATGTAAACTCTAGAAATAACACTTCATAAATATTTTGTATATCAACAAGATTGAAACACTACTTAAGAAAATTATGAGTGTTTGGTAAGCTAGTGATTGTAGTAGGCTAGTAGCGGATAGCAATTGGAGTAGATTATGAGTAGGGGTTGTGGAAGATTACTACAAGTAACGTTTGAGATTTAGAGGTAGCGGTCTAGCAAACAAACACTATATAATAGCATAAGGTAGAATTATTAACCAATGTTTTTTATTTTTTTTCTTTTTATTATTTAATAATTGTTTTATTTTATGGCAATTCAATAATGTTTGTTTTACAATAGCAGAGATGTAATTTAAATATTTATTTTAAAGATGATATATTTTACAAGTATTTTAGTTAAAACTGGTAATATAAATTCTTTGAGGGTTGAATATTTTCTTAGATTTATACATTTCTATGAGCAGCTAAAACGTCGTATACTCCTTTTTGTGTAACTTCTTTGAAAAGTAAATATTAAATTTAACTATTGAACGAACATATGAAATTGTTTTAGTTCATTTCATATTAGAATAAATCTCAATTATTGTCAATTACAATTATATTCCAATAGCTACTTTTGCCAAACACTTCTAATTAAACAACTAATTTGATCATTGATCGCCGACAGCTACTAGTAGACAGCTAGCAACTACCACCAACAGTTACAACTATCACAACTGCTAACAGCTACTAGAACCGCTTGTTTTGCCAAATATGTCTAATGTATGAACTTCCGCGTGAGATGATGTACCGAAAAAATTCAATGATAACATATTTTAATATTTTTCAAGTTTGTATTAGCTCATTCATTAATTTGAATTATAAAACGTCTTCAATGGCAGTGAAAACTATAAGTACATATTATGTTAATGGGTATTCAATAAACGAATGATTGATTCAAAGTAATAGAGCATGTGTTCGATATTTTATACTTTATAAACGTGAACTTCATTAAGCATGTTCAATACAAATCTTTCTTAGATGTTTGGAACATATAGATGTATATATAGCATAATTTCAGGAAACAATTTCCTAACATTTATCATAGGATTGCAAACATAAGAATCATTCAATAGGGATTAAATGTACAACCTTTGTAGCGTGATTTCCCCGTTGTATGCAATTTTTAAAGATCTAAGATCCCAAGTGTTGCTCCTCCACGAGTACCAATTGACACTTGAGGAAAAAAAAGGCCAAGGGCTATGATCAAAAGTGTTCTAAGGGCTGCATTTTTTTAACCACAATCCTTGGCTTAGCAGTCCTTAACTTTTTTTTAATGGTTACGATTATTGACCGCAACCCTTAACAATCAAGGGCTATGGTTATCAAAAAAAGGCAACCCTTAATTAATAAAAGGCTGCGGTTATTGGTAATCAAGACGCAGCTGTTTATCAATCAAGAATTGCGATTTTTAGCAAAGAACAGTTAATAACTGCGACACGCTCATCACATTCGATGAGTTACACGAGAAAGTACTTGTACGTGAAGACCAAATTACAACCACACCACCTACTACTTCCCTCCCTGCCATCGCTTACTCCACCACCATTCGCTCTTACCAGCCCACGGCTCCATCCCCTCCCTCAGTTGCGACCTACACCCTCCCTCCTGCTGCCTCCATACCCACGTACTCCAACTCTAAAAAGCCTACCAAAGGCTACCAAGGAAAGCCAATGATGCCACACCCTTGGTCACTCTCTCTACGAGAGCCCTCCTTTCAAGAAAAATTCCCCAATGCGAAACCCACTCTTCTCCGCACGGCGCTAACTCCCCCTCTAACCTTCCTCGTGCGCATCTAGCTCACTTCTGCTGCCCGTCCTCTCATTGGCTCCTCGATTCGGGAGCCTCTCACCACATCACCAATGACCTCTCTAACCTATCCCTCCATTATCCCTATGATGGTACCGTAGATATTGTAATTGGAAATGGTACGGGTATTTCTATCACTCACATAGGTTCCTTGACTCTCTCTACTATCTCTTTTAAACCTATAATCTTACATAATATTTTGTGTGCTCCTACTATGTCTCACAATATTGTTTCTATCTCTCAATTGTGTGCAGAAAACGACCTTCTTATTGAATTTTTCTCTTTTTCCTTTGTATTGAAGGATCATCTTACGGGGGCACCTCTTCTTAATGGACCAGCCACTCATGGCGTTTATAAGCTCACCTCCACGCCTACTGCCTCAGTCGCTACCACTATCACCTATTCCGCTCCACTTTGGCATCACAAATTAGGACATCCATCTATTTCTATTCTTAAATCCTTAGCTTCTAGATTCAATATCAATGTTTATGATTTCAATTCATTTAATTCATGTGATGCTTGCCAATGTAATAGAAGTCATGTACTCCCTCTTCATCAATCTACTATTCGTTCTTATGCTCCTCTAGATGTTATTTTATATTGATTTGTGGTCCTCTCCCGTTCATTCTCTTTATATTTTTAAGTACTATGTTATATTTGTTGATCGTTTCACCAAGTATATATGATTTTACCCTCTCAAACTCAAATCAGACACAAAAGTTGTTTTCATTCGTTTCAAGGCTCGAGTTGAATTTTTTTTTGAGCCCCCCCATTAAAACTCTCTACTCTAATAATGGTGGTGAGTATGAAGCCCTTACATCCTTTAATTTATCACTATTGATGGTGCTACTCATCTTACCTCCCCTCCACATACAACCGAACATTATGGTTTCATTGGACGCCGGCATTGCCACATCGTTGAAACTGGCCTTGCCTTACTCTCTCACTCGCATCTTCCTTTATCTTTTTCGATCTACGCTTTCACTACTGCAGCATATCTTCTTAACCGCATGATCACCACCACATTAGACTCCAAAATTAAATCACCCTTCGGATGCCTCTTTCAAACATCCCCTAACTATCTTAAACTCCATAGTTTCGGATGCCTACAACTCTCATAAACTTCAACCCAAATCCATCCCATGCATCTTTATTGCTTACTAAAAATCACAAAGGGCATATCACTACCTTGATCCCACCACTCACAGAATTTATACTTTGCGTCACATTCGCTTTGTCGAACATTAGTACCCATACTCCCAACTCACGCATCACCCCCCCCCCCCCCCCAACACCTCGACCTGACCCTTCACAATGGTGCACTCTTACACTTCCTCTCTTACCCAACCCTCTGCCTACGCCTACCCCACCACCCCCTCTCTCACGCCTCCCCTCACTCCTACCTAGCACTCACCTGCATCTTCCTCTTGTTGGGTATATGGCGTCATATGGAGCTCATGGTGGTGAATGGGGTGTGGAGATGAGGTTGCGTAGAATAAATGCGTCGAAATCAAGCTGAATGGAGGTTCCCCCGGTCAGGCCTGCAACAGAAATTGGTAGCATTGTTTAGTGTGCATCGCCTGATGGCTTCGGGCCACTTCGCCCGATCGGGCGGGACACCGAACAACGACTCGTGCGTGTCTCGCCCGGTCGGGCTCGAGACAGTTTTTCGTTTGGCATTAAGTGCCCGATCGGACGGGTTGTTTTTTATGCGGTTTTCATTCCGGAAATGCGTTTTTCCTGAGGGGAGTCTAAATAGATGTCCTAATATGTCATTAATTGTATTATTCATCATTATTCATATATTAGAGAGAGAGAGAAATCTATAGAGAGAGTTCTTGAGCGATTTTGGAATCTTTCTGGAGCATTCATCGATTCCTAATGCATATTCGTGGTTTTCCTCCCAGCTCTTGGGTTTCCACGTAAAAGTTCTTATGTGTTCTTTCTTGCTTTGTTATTTGTTGTTCTAGTATTGTTTTCTATTATTTCTATATTGATAGTCAATAGAATTTACACCTCTCCCTTCTCACCTCATGCCGACTCCTTCAGTCCCCTTGCATCTAGCACCTACAACCCTTCCCCCACCAGTCCCTCCTTTTCCACTCAATGATCAACTCACCCAACCCCTTACCCTCCTCGCATTCAACCACTCCATCTATTGCCTCCCCCGACACAACTCTCCCCTCCCGACCCGACATCATTACACGCTCCCAAAAGAACATTGTCAAACCTAATCCTAAGTATTAGTTAGTTTACATTCTTATCATTATGATAAGCATTAGTTAGTTTACATTCTTATCATTTTTGTATATTCTTATCTTTTGTATAACTTTATCTTCTGTTGTACTTAGCTACATCTTCTGTACTTAGCTATTCCTTTATTCCTTCCTTTATTCTCTCAAGTAGTTACAACTATATGTACTATATATTGGTTGTACATGTCATAGATAACCCTGAACTAGTAGATAAACGAGTGAAAGGACTCTCGACGATTGAGAACATGATAGTACATTTGGTGGATCTCAAGTCTATTTAATTTTTATGTTGATGCAAATGGGTCTGTTATTCTCCTCTCATTTCCATCAATGTTGATTCCATTCTAATTATGTTCAGATTTTCCATGATATTTACAAAGAAACAATATAAAAGCCGTTAGAAAATTTGAAAGACTTCCATGTAAAAGGACACATAGAGAAACTCATAGGAAAATCACATACTCCATATGAATCTAGAAAGATGAAAATTAACCGAGAGTGACAAACTCTAATCACAGTAATCGAAACAACGAATTCGATGCTCACAATAAATTAACATTTGACAGGTTCATTAATGATTAGTTATAACTCAACAATTTTATAATATGAGTACATTGCTCTATCAAAATAATGTTGAATCTTGCATAAAAAAACAATGTTGAATCTTTAATTTCCACCACCTAAAATCAAAGACGGGATACTTACAATAATTACCCACATCCAAAAATATAGCAAAAACCAGACAATCATACACAAATTATTAGAATGATTTCCAAAGTTCCAAGAACAAAATATAATTTGCGAACTGAATGTAACCTCTCGATCAAAAATTATCATCTCAACTGAAAATAATAACGCCGGAAAGGGATCTAATATCAAGCATCTCACGAAAAAGAATCATAAACACAAACTGAAATATAAACCAAGAAAAAAGCACATTTTAAACTCTAATCAAGACCATTTTAGAAGCATTATACGACAAAATCCGTTCATTTTTTTTTTTTTAGGTCAAATACTTTAAGTTGGTAAATATGAAAGGATAGTGTTTAAGGGGTAGTTTGATTCGATGTATGAAATGAAAAGGGAATGCATATAAATAGAGGAGGGAAATGGTAACAAAAATGGTTACTTTTATTGAGTGTTTGGTTCAAGCCAAGTAATGGAAATGAAGGGTAACCATTACCTTCAAGTAATGGATTTTGTTACTTTAGGGGGAGGGAAAGTAATAAATTGGGGGAATCCATTACCATCAAGTAATGGTAAGGGATTGATGTGAGGTTGAACCAAACAAGAAAAAAGAGGATCAGTAATTGATTCCATTTCTTGAAACCCAAAAATAATGAACCAAACACCCATGTTAAAAAAAAAAAAGGAGTTACGGTTTTCTAGTTGGAGTAAAACTCCTACAAAATATAACTAACAATATATATTTTACAATCCCTAATCTTCGTCTATCTTTTTCGGCCCCCTTCTCTCTTCCTTCACACGATTTTCTCTCTCTCATTCCTTCTTCTCTCTCTCTCGTCAACTTCTTCCCTCTCTCCTCATGTTTCGCTTGCCACCTTGCACACTACCACACCACCTTCTTCTTCGCGTCGTTTCTTTCTGATGGTCTTCTTCTTCTCTCCCGCTTCGTTTATTTTTCTTTTTGTTATGGTTTAATTATTCTTAAGCTATTATCATGAGTAGATTAAAATTATAATTTATACAGTTTATAATATAATATTAATAGTTTTAAATTTAAGATCTAAAGCTTTAAGATTTAGGGTTTATAAAGCGTTAAATTATGTTTTCCGAGGGTCTTTAAGGAGTAAAACATTACTACTATTTTTACAGTTTTTATGCTTGAGACTTTTAGTTTAAAGAGATTATTTTTTACGGTTTTAGAGAGCATCAAAATATTATTATAAGTGCTGAAAATTTATCATGTTAGTGATCATTATTATCATTACTTTGAGAAGACTAATGGAGTTGACTTCCATTAGTCATTAAGGGTATTTTGATGTATTACCATGAAACTGAGGGGTACCTAGTCAATGTTGAAAAGTACGAGGGTATCTGGTGAATAAACCGAAAATTCGTGGGTATCTGGTGAAAAAAACGTATTTTGAATCTAGTCTAATTTTTGTCATTCTAGTCTTGTTGGATAAGTTTGTCCTGAATTGTACTAAGGGTGCGTTCTGTTCAACTTAAAAAATTAAGTTTCAGGTCCAATAAGTTCAGATAAGTTCAGATAAGTTCAGATAAGTTGCAATAAGGTCTAATAAGGGCAATAAGTTCCAATAAGGTCTAATAAGGTCCAATAAGTTCCAATCAGGTGCAATAAGTTCCAATTAGGTGCAATAAGTTCCAATCAGGTCTAATAAGGTACAATAAGTACAGTTCTAATTAGGTCTAATAAGGTCCAATAAGGTCCAAATAGTCAATGCTTAATAAACATTTGTATTATTGTCCATTATTTTATTATTCATAATTTCATATCACTATTAGCTAATTATGTTATTATTAGAATTTTAATTAAAATACCACAATGATTATATAGTATTATGCTTGTATTAGTGTCTATTATTTTATTATTTATTTGTATTATGTCTATTATTTTATTATTTATTTATATTATGTCTATTATTTTATTATTCATATTACTATTAGCTGATTATGTTATTATTAGAAATTTTTATTAGAAATAAGTTTCAATAAGGTTTTATACTAGTGTTTTATAAGTTTATATTATGTATATATATATATGTATGTATATATATATATGTATGTATATATATATATGTATGTATATATATATATATATATATATATATATATATATAGAGAGAGAGAGAGAGAGAGAGAGAGAGGTAGGATCCACTGAAAACTAACTTTAAGCTGAAAACTAAAAACGACCTTTTTGCTCATTTTATGTTTTTGCTCATCTTAAGAAATTTTTGTTCATTTTAGCAAACTTTCGCTCATTTTACGAAGTTTTTGCTCATTTTACAAACTTTTGTTCATTTTATGTTTTCGCTCATTTTAGGGAACTTTTGCCCATTTTACAAATTTTGCTCAGTTTATGTTTTTTTGCTCATTTTATATTTTTGCGCATTTTAAGAACTTTTTGCTCATTTTAAGAACTGTGCTCATTTTATCGTTTTTCTCATTTTCAGAGACTTTCTGCTCATTTTATGTTGCAGTATTCAGTTTTCAGCATAAGGAGGGTTTTTCACGTGATCATATATATATACCTCCTCCATTCCAAATTAGATGTTACACTTTTGAAAATTTGGGTTCCCTAGGCAAAAATTCAAGGAGTGATAAAGAGAAAGTAAGGATGGGGATTAAAGGGAGTGGGGAACACCATTGAGCCACCACCACCAGTGGGCTACAACAGTGCGCCACCGCCACAACCACCTACGACACCGCCGTGACCACTGATGCCACCGACAGGATCCCGACGCCACCAAATCGACCACCGACACCATAAAATCGACCACGACACCCTCTCCTCTCCCTCGTCTTCCCCTGCTGAACGCGCAAACCGCCTCCCCTTCTCCTCCCTTGCAGTTCCGCGACGGGTAGGGTTTTCGGCGGGTGGGATGGGGTTTTCGAGGGGTGGTTGGGGTTATTGGCGGTAGGGGTTGTGTTTTCGAGGCAGGGTTGGGTTCTTGGCGCGTGGGTTGAGGTTTTCAGCGGGTGGGGTGAGGTTTTAGGTGGCTGGCTGGGTTTTTTTGTGGGGGGGGGGGGGGGTTTTCGGTGGGTGGGGTAGATCTTCGGTGGGTGGAGTGGGTTTTCCGGATGGTGGGGTGGGTTTTTTGGTGGGTGAGGTCGGTTTTCGGTGGGTGGGGTGGGTTTTCCGGTGGGTGGGGTGGGATTTGTGACGAGTTTATTGGGGTTTCTAGCGTGTGTAGTGGGGTTGGGTGGGGTGCGGTGGTGGGGAGAGAGGATGCTGTAGTGGTGGGGAGGGGGCTGCTGTAGTGGTGGGGACGGTAGAAGAGGGAGGGTGCTTGATTATTAATTGTTAATTTAGGTTAAATTTAGTTAAATTAAATAGGTTTAATTTTTTTTGCTAGATAAGTAGAGATATATATTGATTAAACCAAGCAGTTTACAACCTAAACCACTTCCAAGAGAAGGCGAACCAACTAGGTTGGATCCCCTAAACTACAAGGAAGGGAGAACAACCAATTAGGCTACAAACAAACAAGGGAGATACAAACAATTATTTACATCAAGCAACTATCTACTCTTAAGCAATTCAAACCAAGCTCTATCATCAATAGAAGTTTTCTTAGGAATGACAGTGCTAATCCTAAGAAGTATCAAGCTTTTCACACGTTGAACAATCTGAGTAGGCCTCTAACCAACAAGATTCCACACTTCCTCATTTCTTGCCCACTAGATGAAGTATACACCAGCCTTTAACACAACAGCCAGAACTTTTTTCTTAAAGCTTGAAATTCTTCTGTTCCTCCAGAATCTTACAATTCTTTGAAAATCATATTGGTGACTCACCATTCCCAGCCAAGTCCTTAATAGATCAATGCACTTCCTGGAATAATCACATTGAAAGAACAAGTGTTCATGCGTTTCTCTGCCTGTAGAGCACAGTTGACATTTATCATCATTTATTAGGCCATATTTCAGTAATCTATCAGCTGTATTTAGCCTATTTTTCATCACCAGCCAAGCAATAGCTCTGTGCTTTGGAATAGAAATCCTACTCCAAATAAATTTGTCCCAATCTACATGATCACCTTCCACATATAGCTTTGCATATATGCTTTTGAGGCTGTATTTCTGCATTCCAGTGAGGTCCTGTAGGGAGACTTTTGTTTTCAGACATTCGCTCACCTCACACACTTGTTTCCAATACCAACTACACCCCACTGGATGTCTGTAGTCCCACCAATTGTGCTCTTTGATGTACACAGCATGGACCCATTTGATCCACAGGTTATCCTGCTTGGTAGCCAAAGCCCACACATATCTAGCCATAGCAGCTTTGTTCCACACATGGACATCTCTAATACCTAATCCCCCTTCACTTTTAGGTTTACAAATGTCCTCCCATTTTACCCTTCCAGGTTTACTGCTGTAGTAAGTCCCATACCATAAAAAAGCTCTGCATATACTTGTAATCTCATTTAGAACTTTCTTGGGAAGAACAAAAACCTGTGCCCAATACATATGTAAACTCATAAGCACAGAGTTAATTAGTTGTAATCTCCCTTCATAAGACAAGTGTCTACTGCTCCAAATCCTTATTCTAGTAGACATTTTCTCCACTAGCACCTGACACTCAGTAGTTGACAACCTTTTGGAATATATAGGCACTCCTAGGTACTTAAATGGTAGAGTACCATTAGAGAAGCCAGATACATCCTTAATTCTTTGCACATCACTAGGTATCATACCAGCAGTGTAGAACTCTGATTTAATCTCATTGATGCACAGTCCAGAGGACATAGAAAACAGCTTAAAAGCCTGCAACATGAGATAAATAGAGTAGAAATCACCTTCACAGCAAAGAATGACATCATCAGCAAACATCAAGTGATTCAGCTGTAGCCCTTTGCATCTAGGATGATACTTGAAACTAGGGTGCTGCCCCACTTTCTTCAATGTCCTAGTCAAGTATTCCATACAAATGACAAAAAGGAGAGGGGAGATAGGGTCACCCTGCCTCAAACCCCTCTTTGATTCAAAATACCCATGCATACTTCCATTGATCATTACTGAAAATCTAGGGGTACTCACACATGTCATGATCAGCTGAATGAATTTAGGAGGGAAAAGCAAAGATTTCATCATTTCTTCCAAGAAGGCCCACTCAATAGTATCATAAGCTTTCCTCACGTCTAATTTCATTAGACAGCAAGGCTTCACATTCTTATTTCCATAACTTCTCACCATATCCTGACAAACCATGATATTATGGATTATGA
Source organism: Beta vulgaris subsp. vulgaris (assembly GCF_026745355.1). Lineage (NCBI taxonomy): Eukaryota > Viridiplantae > Streptophyta > Magnoliopsida > Caryophyllales > Amaranthaceae > Beta > Beta vulgaris. The sequence continues at coordinate 29,430,046 of NC_079205.1, read as the reverse complement.
ACCTGTTATGCACAAATGCACCTTGATTCTCAGCAATGATATCAGGCAAAATAAGTCTTAGTCTGTTGGTAAGCACTTTTGTTATACATTTGTATAACACATTGCAGCAGGCTATAGGCCTAAACTCACTCACATTATTAGGCAGGACACTTTAGGAACTAGAGTAAGGATGGTAGTATTGAGTTCCTTTAACAAACAACCTTGATCAAAGAAGTTTAGCACAGCCTGTGTGACTTCCCCACCAATTACATCCCATGTATCTCTATAGAAGTGAGAGCTCATGCCATCTGGGCCAGGAGCTTTATCTCCTGCAATAGAGAAGAGAGTTGCTTTTACTTCACTTGCTGTATAAGGTCTATTCAACAGGGCAATGTGATCATCTTGAAGCTTAGGACCCATATCAAGAAAAGCTGTTTTGTAGGCTTGTACCAAGTAGATCTTTGTAATACTCAAGAAAAGCTTGAGAGACCTTCTCTACCCCCTCCTACCATTCACCTCTACTGTTATGAATTGCATAAACAGTATTCTAAAGCCTTCTAGCTTTAATAGCATTATGAAACAATGAAGAGTTTTCATCCCCCTCATTACACCAAGCCATCTTAGCCTTCTGAGCCAGAAAAGACATATATTGGTGATGTTTAACTCTATACTCTGCTACAGCCTTCCTCTCAGCCTCACTAAGATCCCTATCACCTGTATTCTCCTTTAGTTGCTCTTGACAATCTTGTAAGTACAGTAAAGCCTTGATATCCTGACTTTGTATGTCAGAAAACCCCTCTTGATTCAGCTTTTTAAGCATATGCTTTACTTCTTTTATCTTTTTCACCACTCTATACATAGGTGTGCCTTGAACATCTTGATTCCACCCTTCTTAAATAAGCTGAAGAAAACTGCTAGCAGAACTCCACATTGTAAAATATTTGAAGGGCCTCCTATTGTTCTCTCTAGCTGGATAAACATTGATTACAATAGGAGAATGATCAAACAAACCCTTAGGCATAAAGTGAGCTGCAGATGTAGGAAACATCCTATACCATTCATCATTCACCATAGCCCTGTCCAACTTAGAGTACACCCTACTCTCTCCTTCCTGTTTATTATTCCAGGTGTATAAGTTACCAATGCTAGTTAAGTCCTGCATCCCACACTTACCCAGACATCTTCTTAGATCATCCATATCCTGTTGTCTAACCCTAGCTCCAATTCTCTCTTCATTGCTCATAACACAATTAAAGTCCCCTAGAATAATCCATGGACCACTACACAAGTCTACAAGCTTTTCCAAATCTTCCCAGGCTTCACCTCTTCCATGTGCATCATTAAATGCATACAAGAAGGTACAAAAAAACTTTTTACCAGCAGGACCAGTAATGCTACAATGCATAAGCTGACTAGAAATAAACAAAATATCAACCTGGAAACTCTTAGGGTTCCAAGCAACTACAATCCTTCCTCCTCTATGGTAAGAAGAGTTGGAAGAAAAGCACCAACGTCTGAAAACATTTTGGTAAAGGCTACCCATATTGACGGCCTTCACCTTTGTTTCAAGGAGACTCACCAGCCCAACATCCTTCATGCCAAGAAACTTCTTAACATCCTTCTGCTTGGCTAGGCTGTTAAGCCCCCTTACATTCCATACAATGATTCTATCCATGAGATTCAGGGGACTGTCCACCCCCTTCATCCTCCTGTTCAGCCCCATTTAATACACAAACTGCTGCTACAACAACTTCAGTATCCAGTGTTTGTGACACAAGAACCTCAGACCCATTATTCACTACTGGACCAGGAGCTACACTTAGACTTCTTCTAGCTGGTCTTTTAACAGGTTGAAATTCCACATTAGTCTCCAGAGGTGGATCTTTACCAGGGATCACATTTTCTGTTTGAGGTCTGACCTCCTTCTTCCTCCATTCAGTCCTCACCACAGGCTTTTGGCACTGCTCTTGAGCATGACCCATAGTGTTGCACAATTTATAGAGCATTGGTTTCCATTCATAGAAAATACCAACCTTCTCTATATTATCACACTCATTAATGAACTCAATAGAGTCTGGAAATTCCTGATCCATCTTCACTTCTAGCATTACTCTAGCATACTGCAGCTTCTCCCTTCTAGCTGTTGCCTGATCAGTTTTAATAGGCTTCCCCACCTGACTAGCAATCCTAAAAAGGCAATTCTCCCCCCAATATTTGAAGTTCAACGACATTTGGACCCAAATAGGCAGGACTCTCACATCCTCCTTCACAATATCTATAGTAGAATCCCAAGCTTTCACCACTACAGGCTTATTATAAAAAAACACAGGTTTCCAGATAACACTTGATCTCTTCTTTCAACTGTGGTAAAATGCACTATACAGATCCCTTTCTTGACCATTGCAACCTTATCCACCCCTAAATTCCTCCATATACGCCTTACAAAACCTTCAACTACCTGAACAGGAGGGTTTGCACCTATAATGTAACAGTAAATAGCAGAGTTCCAGAAATCCAGTTTAGGCTGAATGTCACTCATCTCAATCCTAACAAGCTTCTTTGAAGTATTTTCAGCACTTATTACCTCATTTTCCACCGATTCAGGAGAAAAAAGTATAGGTAAAGGATGAATACCTTCCGTTCTAACCATTCTTCTACTCTGGTCCGGAGCTTTATTAGCTTCAACACGATGAATCGTTTCCAACCAGTCCGAAAACTGTACACGGACCTCTGATTGTTTCTGCAACTCTTGTAATGAAGCACGAGGTGATAAAATCTCCTCCTGGATGATCTCAGTTTCATTATCAATATCCAACGCCGAAACTCCTATTAAAGCATCCACCGATTTCATTTTTTGATTACTCTTTCCAGAAGATGGGCCCTTCTGCTTCATCTGGTTCTGACCATTCTTCACCGGAGCTCTCGCAGTCCTTGCCATGGCAAGCACCAGATTGTGGAGAAGAAAACTAGAGAAACAATGAATAAAAACAATGAAGGTTACTATTCCAATGGAGGTTACTGTTCCATTGGTTTAGAGAGAGAAGAAAGTTGCTCTCTCTAGAACCTTTTTTCACTCTTTTGGTAGACAACCCCATTGAGCAACTCTTTCATATCATAAGAAAATGAACAATAGGTTTAATTTTGATTAATTGGCAAAAGTAAGAGTAAGTTAGTCATTTTACAAGGCAAAACTTACCAATTTAGGAAAAAAAAGTATAACATCTATTTAGAAACATGCAATTTAAGAAAAATGTAACATCTAAAAAGAAAAGGAGGAATTATATATATATATATATATAATATATATATATATATATATATTATTATATATTAATATAATATATATATATATATATATATATATATATATAGAATAGGGTCGGGTTCCAGTGAGAATGAGTCCTTATATGGGAACATATATCTTATGTGAGAACATATTTATATTTAGAACATACACAACACTTTTTAGAACATATGCAACATTTTTTCAGAACAATGATTTATAGAATATATGCTATAATTTTTAGAACATGGATACGCATTTTTACAAAAGAACCTAATCAACACATAGAGACATATTGATGTATATATGTTTTTAAAATTTCAAACTCATGTCCTGAATTATTTCAAGTGTGTTCTAAGTTTTTTCAAGTATGTTCTAAATTAGTTTTAACATGTTCAAAGTTATTTCAAGTATGTTATACATGATTATTACAAGTACATCCTAAATTAATTCCAATAAAATTTTAGAGTATGACACCATTTTGTAGAACATATACACTATATCTCATATCATATATAATAACTTTTAGAGCATATGTAATACTACATATATTGTGAGGCAAATTCATCTTATCTCATCTCAATAAGCTTAATTTACATTGCTACTTAGCAATAACTAATCATCATCATCTACCATATCAAATGATCAAAACCATGTATTATCAACACAACTATATCAATTATTTTAGAAGACGACTTTTCAAATTTTAGAACATGAAATCTAACCTAAATAAAATTGAACTTCAAAAGTTTTGATAAAGAATTTGTTAAACTTGGTAAGAACCTCTCTTGAATTCATGTCACTTTGCTGATTTATATACGAAGAACTTTGTTGAATTTTATCTTGAATTTGGTTGAGTTTATTTGAGGAGAGAGAATGGATATTCTTGAATAGTAAAAATGGTCATCTTGATAAAAGAGAACAAACATGAGTTTACTCTAAATAAGTTGAATCTTTTATGAAAAATTTCGTTACACTTGTGAAAAACTTTATTGAAGTTGAACTTGGAGCTTCAACTAAGTCTACTTGAGGAAAGAAAATGGGTATTCTTGAGGAGAGATAATTAGTCTTTTAGAGGAGAGAGAGATCAAAGTAATTAATGAATGCAAGCTAAAAAGATTGAATTTCAGAAAATTTAATGAAGAATTTAGTAATATTTGTGAAGAATTAGGATGAATTTAAGTTTGAAACTTTAATGGAGCCTTTTTTTTTTTACATATAACTCAATTTATAGAACATAGGATGTGTTCTCACAAGAGCCTTATATATATATAACACTAACATGACACTAACACATGAACATGTATACATATACAAAGACGTCCATAACTATGTTGTTCTTATTAACTATTAAATTATTTCATAAAGCAGCATAGGTGCTTGTGGTGTAGTGCGAGCATGTCTTGGTGTGCGAGAAGGTGCACAAAGTGAAAATAGAGCAAGGTTAGAATGCATCATAAATGTCAATTATCTTACATTTCATCAATATCAATTGATACTCATAATATATACTTTTTTATATAAATTAACGTGTTACCATCTAATTTTACCTTATTAATTTAATAATTTTAACTTGGAATGATTTGTTGTTATTTTATTTCTAAACTTTTCTGTTACAATTACATTCAAAAAAATATGGGTTTTTCTACATAGTACCCTTGTGTTTTACGAAATTCTATGTTGTGCCAGACGTTTTTAAAATTTCCACGTTGTACCCCTAAGATTTCTTAACGTTACCCACAATACCCTTATACACGATATCAAACAATAGATTTTGGGAATTTCTTACCTTGTGGGGATAGATTAGGATGTTTTAGCCTTCTTAGTTGACTGAGGTTTGGGACATGATCTGATAAATTGAAAACTAAGTGAGGTTTGGAGTAGGATTTTCTATTAGTAAGGGTATTTTGTGTGACGTTTAGAAAGTTTAGGGGTATAATGTGGAGAGTTCAAAAAGGCTGGGTACAACGTAGAATTTCGAAAAACACAGGGGCACTACGTAGAAAATCCCAAAAAATATTGTTTCTATTATAATTAAAGAAATGATAATAGTTTGTTTTGGTGAAATCAAAGTTAGATACACAAGGTAAATAGGACATCATATCCTTTAGGCCACTCCTTAATTTTCTTGAGTAATAAAATAAAGGTAAATTGGCCACAACAACGACACGCACTATAACGCGGGTGCATCCAATACTATGAACTTTGACTAGTAGTCATAACAACACCAACTATGGGCCTAAGTACAATGCGTATCATAAATGAGGCTGGAGCTGCTTACTCGCTGGAGACGGTAAATCCTCATTTATTTATTAATATGTGGGCAAAATTGGTCTTATTACCCCAAACTATAACTCAGGTGCATGTAGCACCACAAGCTTTGGCTTAGTAGCTAGAATATCACGAACTATTTGACTTGGTATAACACATATCATTTGTGATACCGGAAGTATATTTTTTGGTAGTTATTTGGCTTAAAGCTCTTATTTTTAGCTTTTAGTGCCTTCATTTACATTTCAACTTCCATGGTTTACCATAAAGACTACTGTCAGCTTCAATTTTGGCTACTAGCCGGCTGAAAAAAACATACCTCTGGTATCACTAATGATAAGCGCTACCCCAAAGGTTCAAGAGTTCGTGAAATTTTGACTACTAGCTAAAGTTTGTGTTGTTACATTCAAGTCATTGTTTGAGATATTCAAGCCAAGAAGGGGGGGGGGGGGTTGAAAAAAAATAATGAGGAATCATCATCTCCGACATGAAAATGGACCTCCGATGTCATTTATGATACACATTGCACCCAGGCTTATAATTGGTGGTATTTTGCCTACTAGTTGTTGGATGCACCCGCGCCATAATTTTTAATATTGACGCCAATTTTACCTAAAATGAAATTCTTCCTTCACAATTTGAAACTAGGCCATGAAGTTTCCCAGCATAAATAGATCTCCAAGTTATGGACTCGTAATTTATAAGTTTGTTTGGAATTTATTTCTTACGGTTTGAAATATATAGAAAATAAAATTAATTACTAATCACATCTAATAAATTAGAGAATTTAAATTTTAAGTTAGTTTATTCCACTAAATAAGGGATTTTTAGATTTTGTTATAAAAAAATTTAGTTGAGAGCGAATAAGTAAATGATTGTGTTATAAAATTTCTGTTGTTTAGTTTTTGCTGTGCCTTTTATTTTAATTAATTAGGCAGTTATATCATTTTTTTTTCTATCCTTCTTCTATTTTTTTGTGTTCTACCCCTATTTGCCTTGTATAATAGAGATAACTCGATCAAATGGAGATTTTTTTTTTTCGAATTTGTCAAACCTAATTACACCATATTATGAGTAAAATTGAACCTTTACAGATGTTCTTGTTACTAATAACATGTATCAATGCACGACAAAAAAGCTCAGCATATAATTAATTAAGAAAGAAATTGTGAGGGATGGTTTTACTATCACCATTTTTCATTGTTCTCTTGTTTTTTATTGATAAACAAGAATAATTTGTGGAACAACTGTAATCATTATCTTATTAAAACCTAAACTAGATCTTAATCCCAAATAAATTATTTTTTCACCTTTTTGGAATGGTTCAAAATATTTAGTTAAGTGAAAAAGGATAGTAAAATATACTTAGTCCAAAGTGGTTTATTAGGGTTTCCAATTCGGTTTGGTTTCAAACATTCGAAAGCCAAATGAAACCATAAATTATGGTTCCATTAACATCTTAAACCAAATCATAATTTTGAAACTGCAAAACAAAGGGTTTGATTTGTGTTTTAAGCCAATAATTGAACACCCCTACCCGTTGACTTTGTTAAATGTATCACGTGATCACAAATTGGATTTTCAAATATCATTCATCTAATTATTACCATATTTAGGAAGCTATTTTTCTTATTTTATTTTATTTTGATATCTTTTACGTCTAATATAAGACTTTTTCACTTTATAGGTGCATGTTAGGCATGGATGAGATTCGACATGAGTTTGAAAGGATACACGCGAGATTGGATGTGATCAGTCAGGTTAACTTCCTCCATTAATATTTGCAAATCATTATCAAATTATCAATATGTGAATTCAATCAGATAGATTAAAATTATGAAGAAAATCAAAGAAAATTTAGAGATAGAAATCTAGAGAGGAAATGTAGAGAGAAGAAAATGAAATGGTTATTTCTCCAAATATAATTATTACAATGTTGAGAAGAAGTATTTATAGAACTACCTCTAAGAAACTAGTTAACATTTATAAAGCTTCCTTTATATATTCTTTTAACTAATTCTAACCAACTAAAGAAACTAATTAAAACTAACTTTAACTAACAAAGGACAAGAAAGAGTTGATGCTATTCTGCTAACAACATCACTTTATAACTTACAACTACCCACCCTTCAAGCTAGAATGTCAAGCCAAAACCATCATTGCAAGCTTGATAGTGAGAAACTTATGTTGAACACAACCAAGGCCTTTGTCGTGTTGTCTGCAATCTGCATTTGGAAAACTCACATGTTGTTCTTGATGAATCCAGATGCCACATTTTCTCATGAAAAACTCGATTGGCAGCAATGTGTTGAGCAACTATATTGTCACAAAACAATACAATTGGAAGAGGAGGATCCACTTTAAAATCATTAACAAGTCCAACCAACCACACTAAATCACTAGTGGCATGACTTATGCTTCTATATTCAACCTCACCTCAATAGAACTCTTAGAGACCACTTCTGCTTTAAGTCTTCCAAGAAATGAGAGAAGACCCAAGAAAAATACAATAACCAGTCAAAGACCTTCTAGAATAATGGCAATATTAGACGAAGAATAAAAGACACCATGGTTAACAGTGCCTATGAGATATTTCAAAACATGTTGTGCAACTAAGAAAATGAGGCATTATAGGATCAAAGAGAAATTGGTTGAGTTGTTGAACCGCATAACTAATATCATGCCTTGTCATGTTGAGGTAAAAAAATTTACAAACAATTCTCTGTAGGATTTAGGATCTAAAAGCTCATTTACGTCATATATGCTAATTTTCAGACCTTTGGGAAGAGGAAAAGCAACTAGAGAACAAATTTTCCATAGAACAATTCTTGAGTAAATCAAGAATATACTTCTAGTTTAGGAGAATACCAGAAGTATCCCTTGATATTCCAATACCAAGAAAGTATCTATGAGGACCAAGATCTTTAATGATGAAAGCTTTGTGTAATTGATCCTTAATTGATTGGATGACACTCATGTTGTTCCCAACTAACAACAAATCATCAACATAAGCAACTACAACTGTAAAATTGAAACCTTGCTATAAAGTGAACATTGTGATCTAAATTAGATTGAATAAAACAAAAATTGAGTTTCTAGAAGCCTACCTTAAATCATATAAAGATCTCTCTAATTTACAAACTTGACCAGGAAGGGCCTTAGTATAACATTAAGGAGGTTGCATATAAAATTCTTTTTCATTATAACAATGAAGAAATGCATTGTAAATGTCCAAATGACGCAAATCAAGATTGTAAGTAACTACTAAAGCGATAAGAATTCTGACAGTACTGAACTTAACAACAAAACTAAAAGTACGGTTGCTGTCTTTGCCTTCAATTTGTATATCCCCCTGGCTACCAAACAAGCCTTACATCTTTGCACATAAACGTCTATATTAAACTTGGTCTTGTAAACCCATTTACATCCTACAACTTTATTTTCCTTCAGGTAAAAAAAACTAAATCTCATGTATCTTTCTATTCTAAGGCTATGATTTCTTTGTGCATTGCCTCAATCCACCTATTATCTTGACTAGCTTGTTTGTAGTTGGTTGGTTCAACAATATATAGAATAGAAGCCAAGCTAATATAAGAGGAGAAAACTGAAAAACTCTGAGATTCAGTAAAAGAAGCAGGTGGATTATGATGAATAAGTGGAAGATCAACAATGAAATATGTTAAATTACCAGGAGGATGAATATTCCTAGTAGAATTACTAAGAGCAACTATATGAGAAAGGGAATAAGGAACAAGAGTGGAAATATCAGGAATAAAAGAAGGTGAAGAAGCAGAAGTTTGTGGTGAAATAGGAGATGGAGAGGTGATAAAATGCATAGGAGAAGAAAGAGGGGAATGATAATGGGATGAGAAGATGAAGAAGAATCAATATTAGGTGGGAAAGAAGAAATGGCCACTAGAGAATAAGGGTTAACGACAAGTTTAACTAGAGAAGTAGGAGAAACAATAGGGAAAGGTGAAATAGTAATAGGTGCAAAAGGAAATATAGTCTCCAGAAATTTCACATTCCTACTAAGAATAATTTTTTGAGAAGTGAGATCATAGCATGTGTAACCTTTATGACCATAATTAAGGATAGCAAAGAAAGATACAATTAAAAGCTCGAAGAGAAAACTTATCAAGGGTTTTGTGTTCAATGTAACACAAAGAAACTAATAGTCCTCAAATTATCATAAGAGGAAGGCTTGTGCATAAGTATTTCAAAAGGAGTTTTCCAATTCAAAGTAGCAATAATATGCATTAGATTTATTACATAAGTTGTTGCAAGTAAGCAATCACCGTAAAATTTAATAGGCAGTGAAGAATGTAATCTTAGTGCTCTGGTACTGTTCAACAATAAATACTTATGTTTCCTTTCCACTCTCTCAATTTTTTAGGGAGTGCCAGGAAGGCTTTTTTTATAGACAATACCTTTGTTAGAAAATAATTGATCGAGCATAAGAATGTTGTATTATCTTAGTTACATTGTCACTCCGAACCATTTTCAAAGACATATCAAATTTTGTTTCTATATAAGATAAAAAATGAGACAAAATGAGAGGAACTTATCTTTAGAATTGACGTGACTCTACGCGACATGAGTATGATCATCAAGAAGAGTCAAAAAAAGATGTAGCACCAGCCAAACAAGGTTGCCTGTAAGGACCCAATAGGGCTTCAAGTAATAAGTTAAAAGGCTTAGCAACATGTGAAGTAGATAGAGGGAAAGGAGATTTATGCATTTTAGCAAAAACACAAGCTGCACAACCAAAAGAAGACTAAGCAAAATCAAACAAAACAACCATTTTATTCATCTTATGAACAGAAGGATGGCCTTGCCTAGAATGATATATAGCAAAAGAAGGCAAAGAATTACTAGCATGAAGAGCAATATTGGTATGAACATTATTTGAACTTGAAGAAGTAAATTAAAATTTGTATAAACCAGCTCTCTTGACTACAACAGCCTTAATTTGTCTAGTTGTAAGGTCCTGAAAAAATATGAATTGAAATTAATTTAGCTAGCAAATGATGTTCATCTAATAATCTTCCTACTGAAAGAATATTATGCTTAAAATCAAGAATTCGAAACACATTTGAGATATGTAGTGTAGGTGTGAGGAGGACAAAACCAATATGATATACCAATTTAAGTTTACCATCAGGTAAACCAACCTTATTAGGTTGAGATAAAACCTTGACAACAAGGAATTAGATTTATCACATATCATATGATTTGTGCATGTGTATCCACAATCCAATCCAGGTGATTGTAATAAGATATGTGAGAATCAGCATTAGATGCAAGTATTGTACCTTCAAAGTTGATGAAAATGAGAAGAACTATCACCACAACAAATCGAGTTTTCATTGTCTTCATCATCTCTCTGTACACATCATTCACCACAGTAGCTTCAACTTATTATGATTGTGAAGAACGAACACGATATCCAAAGGATTACCAGCAACAAAATTACGAGCATTCACTTCATAGACATTAGCTATCATTCTTGAACCTCCATATTGCTTACTTTTAAGATTTATAAACCATTCAGGAATAATTCTAGTCAATTTGAAGCATTAATCAACTGTGTGACCAGTTTTCTTACAACGATGACATCTTCTTTTATGTTTATCAGCCTTGAATTTCTTAAAATCTCTTTTAACTCCAATATTATGAAAAGGAGATTTAGTAGTGTTTTGCTTCATTATAGATGCAAAGCACTAGTATGAGAGGTAATTTGTTGTTTATCATTGAGTGTGTTCTGTTTCTCCACTTGCAACAGAATGTACTTAGGACCCATGCTTAGAATATCAGCATTAGAAGAAGCATAATCAAGATTTAAACTTGCTAAAACTAAACCAAAATATGCTTTTGATAAGCAACAAGGACTTTTTAAAGTAAACTACATGATCATTTATTCAATGCTCCACATTCACAATCTAGAAATGCTTCTAGAAGTTGTAGCTTATCCCAAACTCTCTTCAATTTTGAATAATGTTCAACTTAGGTGATGATTTTAGTTGAACTGAAGTGAATCTTTAACTTAATTCAAATAATTGAGGGGCGTTTGATTGTCCATATCTCTCAAGAATTTCTTCATATAGTTGATGTGAAGATTGTTGTATTAAAAATTCGTCAAGGATTTTCTTATCCATAAAATTATTGATCCATGATTGAACCATATCGTTAGTCTTGATCCACTTCTATAACTCTAGAACACATGCAACAAGATTTTTACAAGCTCCATTAATGAAGCACAACTTACTCTTGGCGCCAAGTGCCATACCAACCACATGTTGCAACTACGGAAATTATCTCCATAAAACTTGTGAGATCCAAGTTGTTGTTCTGGATAATCTCCATAACCTAATAAATAAGGATCTTCATAATCAAACTAACTAGAATTGGATGAATTATGAGGTTGTGATGAAACTTCTTCCATTTCAATAAGAATTTAGATTGAATTTGAAGAAATGAAGAAAATCTGGTGAAATTTAGTATAATGCGAGAAATTTAGTCATAAATCAAAACACTAATTAATCTATCATCGAACCTTTTGGCTATGATACCATGTGAATTTTATTAGTTAGATTGAATTACGAAGAAAATCAGAGAAAATTTAGAGATAGAAGTCTAGAGAGAAAAAATAAGGAGGAGAAAATAGAATTTTTATTATATTGTGCAAATATATTATGGAGATAGAGTTGGAAAGAAATATTATTATTGAATAAAAATTGTGTATCTTCTACATTCTCTTACAATATATATTGTATGAATTACTTAGAACAATAAAGATGGGGAGAGATTTTCTCTTCAACACCTTTTTTCATTAAGATATAATTTTATGCTAATAATAGAGTTTAAGCTATATAGTATCTGGATTTCATTTATTAATGGAAAGAGGAGACCATTATTTTAACACTCCTCCTTTTGGTTGAACCTCCGAAAGAAGCATCAATCACTATCATGGTAGGAGCATAAATAGCAATGGTATGGATAGAGGTTAAATGCACACATCTACCAGGTAGGTCAAAATCATTCCATACCTATATCTTGTAATAGGATGAACATTACTTCAACCTATTACGAACTCAGAGGCCGGGTCAACAATCTAATCATCTCAAATCTACCCTTTGGAAGGAATTTGTTGAATATGTATGCTACTTGATCATCTTTCTTCCAATGAACAAGTATAACTTCACCTTTATTCCTTGTTGCTCTGATGAATAAGTGATACTTCACTTTTACATGCTTGGTTTTTCGATGAAAAACTTGATTTTTAGAAATGGCTATGACTAACTTATTATCACAAAGAATGATAGTAGCTCCTCCTTAAATTTCACCGAGGTCTGACATAATCGTCCTTAGCCACATCGCTTGATTTACAGCTGCACAAGCTGCAATGTATTATGTTTCACCTGTAGATTGGGCTATTGTGTCTTGTTTTTTAGATAACCATGAAAACACACCATTTCCTAGTGTAAATGTGTAACCTGATGTGCTTCTCATATCATCTTGAGAAGCTGCCCAATCATTGTCTGTATAACCAACTATTCTTGGACTAGTAGAGGTCTGAAAATGAATTCCACAGCCTGTGGTTCCCTTCACATATCTTAAAATTCTTTTGGCAGCTCCTAGATGAAGTTGGCTTGGATTCTGCATGAATCTAGAGAGGAAACTTGCTGGAACCATAATATCAGGTTTAGTTGCAGTAAGATAGAGTAAGCTTCCAATTATGCTTCTATAAATTCTCTCATCTGGCTTCTTGTGCCCATCATCCTTGTACAACTTCTCATTAGCTTGAAGTGGAGTTGCCACATGATTGCAGTTCTCCAACATAATTTTCTTTAGTAAACCTTATGCATATTTGTTCTGGCAAATGAATATTCCTCAGGGACTTCGATTAACTTCCATACCAAGGACATAACTCAGAAGTCTTAGATCAGTCATCTCGAATTCTTGCATCATTTTTTTCTTGAAATTTAAAATTAATTCCCGATTATTGCCTGTGATGATTAGATCATTTATATATAAGGAAGGGATGAGAATATTTCTATGCCTGTGTTTCTTGACATAAAGGGTATGCTCACTTAAAACTTTTTTCGAACAATTGATGAGTGAAATAATCATCAATTATGCTATACCAAGCTGTTGGAGCCTACTTTAGACAATATAAGGCCTTTTTAAGCTATAAGACTTTGTCAACTTACCCTTTCACTTCGAATCCGAGCGGTTGTTGAACATTTATCTCTTCATTTAGATACCCATTGCTAAGTGCCGATTTCACATCCATCTAATGTATCTTCCATCTCTTTGAGGCAGTTAAGGCTAAAACAGCTCGAATAGTGTCATGTCTTGAAACATGCGCAAATGTCTCATTGTTATTAATGTCGAATTGTTAAGAATAATCGTTGACAACATGTCTTGCTTTATAATTCAAAATAGTGCCATATGGATTGAACTTGATTTTGTAAAGGCACTTAACTCTAATGGCTTTGTTATCAGGAGGTTTCTCAACTAATTCCCAAGTTTCATTTTTTCCGTTCATTCAAATTTCTTATTTCATGGCAGCCTTCCGTTCTAAAAATTGAACTACTTCATTATAATGAGTCGGATCAATGATTGGTACATGACAAGATTCTCAATATTCAATCTCATTGATCTCTGTAAATCTTGCACACAACTTTGTGATAGACTTCTTTCCTCTAGGGTATGTGGAATTCATATTATCTGGTGTCAGTTGAGAAGAGGATGGTGCTCGAGGTGAACTTAATGGTGTATGAAGTAAATCAACTTCGATTTTACTTTCTAAAGAAGTTGTTCCTATTATTAGAATATTTATGTATCTCCTTTCTTCTTTCTTTGTTTCTCAATTCCACAATGCATCTTCATCAAAGGTAATATCTAGACTTATGACAACTTTCTCATTTTCTAGATTGATAATTCTATAACCTTTTGATTGAGAACTATAGCTAATAAATAGTCCTTTCTTAGCTTTAGCATCTACGTTGCTTCGTTTCTGATCTTGAATGTGAAAATAACTAGGGGTGAGTACAACTGGGTACCTGGTGGAATTTCGTCGACACGGATCCAGAACTGGCGAGTCCCAAAATACTGAAACTGGAATTGGAACCGATTCAACCAGGCAGTAAATTTTTGGACCCAGACTTGGAACTATTGGGTACCGGGCCTGGAACTGGGTACCCATCATACAAAATGGGCCGATTGAGTTATTAAATCCAAAAAAAAAAATATAATTAAATGGGCCTAAAGACCTACTAACTTTATACTTAGCAACTTTTTACTTGATTATATTTTGTCCATCTAACCACCTCACATATGCCAAAAACCAATTCCATGTAACGGGTACCTGATCATACAAATGGTTACACCGGATACCCAGACCCAGAAATAGTTATACTGGATATCGGGTTCGAAAAAATACTACCCAGACTTGGAACTGTATGCAACTTAGTCTTCTTTTTTGGACCCGCACCCAGTTGAACCGGATCCGGACCAGGTCCGGGTCTGGGTTCAGGTACCTAAATTTTTTGCTTAGCCCTAAAAATAACATATGTTCCGAAATACATGAAAATGTTTTATTGATGGCTTATAACTAGACCAAGCTTCTAAAGGTGTCATGCCTTTGACATCCTTGGTCATTTCTCAATTTTGAATATAAGCTGAGGTGTGTATCGCTTATGCGCATGACTTTTTTGGAAGTCTTTTCCATTTCGAGCAAACATCTAGCCATTTCCATTAGTCCTATTTTTCCTTTCGCAAACACCATTTTGTTGTGGTGCATATGTAACAGTAAGTTAATGCTTAACTCCTTCATCCTGACAAAATTTATCAAAACTATTAGAGGTATACTCCGTTCCGTTATCGCTTTTTATGGATTTTAGCGAACATCCACTTTGATTCTCCACAAGATTCTACCATTTAAGGAAAATATAGTAGACTTGTGACTTTTCCCTCATAAAGTATACCCAAGTAATTCTCGTCAAATCATCGATAAATAGAATAAAATACTTCCATCCATTGAAAAGGTCTTCACAAGGCCATAAACATCTTTGTGTACAACTTCTAATTTTATGGTTGCTCTCCATGATCCATCCTTAGGAAATGGAAATTTGTGCATCTTCCCTAGCTGGCATGTTCCACAAAGATCTTTGCACTTATATAATACTGGAATATCTTTGACAAACTGGTTTTTGGATAACATATAGAGAGATTTAGTATTGCTATGACCCAACTTTCAATGCCATAACCAATATGTCTCATTCCCTTCAGCTTTGTAAGCGTAATATGTTGAATATGACCATTTCACGAGGAAACTCTTATTTGTCATTGGCACTTCTGCAATCTCCTTATTAGAAGGATGAAGAATCTTGCAAGTGTTGTCTACAAAGTGAACTGAATATCCATTCTTCATCATCTGAGGAACACTGAGTGAATTCTTGTATAGGTTAGGAATGTATAAAACATCCTAAATTAATCTTCTTCCTTTATTAGTTTCTATGGCAATAGTACCTTTACGGTGTGATTGGACAATTGCTCCATTACCCATCCTTATAGGGATTCGTACTGAATTATCTAAAGTGATGAAACAAGATGAATTGTTTGTCATGTGATTACTACATCTACTATCAACCAACCACACATCGTCTTTACTGGTTACTTGGTATGCATAGAATAGATGATCTTCATCCTGACATTCAGAAATTTGGGCTTGAGCTTGTTTTAGCTTCTTTCGACAATCCTTTTCGATATGCCTAAACATATTGCAAAAGTTGCATTGAGGTTTTCCTTTCCATCTATAATTTCTCTTGATGGTTAGTTCTCTTGCAAGTCCCACATGGAGGGTATTTTATTTTATTCCCTCCAGAATTGCTAGAACTATATTTTGCCTAAAATATTTTACTATTACTGTTTTGGTTTGCCTGGAAAGCTTTTTCTGGTGAACTATGATATGTTTTACTTTATTCCTTTGTTCTTGTGCTTTAAATTAACAAATCATTTCCAATGCACTCAACCTTGATAAATCTTTGGTACTTTAGATAACACTAACACGAGTGTCGTACTTCTTCGTTACAGTGCTCCACACTTTGGAAACAATTCTCTCCTCTTTAACATTTTCTCCATTTAAGGTAGCTAAAATGCTAGCACCTTATCATTTAAGGTAGCTAAAATGCTTCCCCCAAATAGAGCCATTATCTCCAAATTCTTTTGCCTAAATTAATTTGACTTTATAGAACCTTATCAAAATTAAAATTGTCTAGAACTTATTTAAATTTTTTGAGCTTGTCAAAACTTATTTGAACTAGTTATGGGAACTTTTTAAAACTTATTTCATTTAACCTAAACTTATCATAATTTATTGTTCTAGTGTCTAGACTCGTATTATTTGTAAACTTATCATATCTTATTTAGAATTTAAGTTATTTTTTTAAAAGATGAAGAAAACACTCTTAATTCGATCACTTTTTATGTATTTTTTTATCGTATTGAATAATTTTTTTTTGGCAAATGCAGCTTGAAAGGCAGATTGTCTAATTATAAGCTTCGTCAATGATGGGCTTAGATAATACAGTCATTATGACATCGTTGTAGAACGTAAGAGATATGAATATATGATAATGATAGCCAATTATATTTAACACTCATATTGTTCAATCCAAATTGGAGATTATATTTATGTCTATTTGATAATATTTTTAGCATTATTATATCAAATATTTTCTTGTTATGCCCATATGACATTTTCAAACTCGGCGATATACATTAACAAACCATTTAACCTGTAGCAATTGTTTGATTTTGATTTTATTGTTTTAAGTTTTCCATCTCAATCATCATAGACAACAATAATTTTTTGTTTAAATATCCATTATCTAATATAGTAATCCAATATTAAAGTCTTACAGGTCTTTACATAACATAAAAGGTTTCATATAATGATCTTTGGTTTGACTATTACTATATGGTTTTAGTGAAAAATAGTTGTGTGCAAGCCAAATGGACTATAGAAAGGTGATGGAATTTGTCCTTCAAACAAGTTTAGCAATTACTAGTAATAGAATAGATGAGCTTCAAAAGAATGATACGGAGTTCTTGCCTAGTGAAACTATGAAGTAGAAGACACGAGATAGATCCTCCGAATAACTGGGGTTTTTACACATAAGCCAAATTATTTCGGAACTTGCATATCCACTCTTTTTCCGATTCAAAGATTAGCCCTTTGTTTGTATGTTTTCCCATCGAAAATGCTTTGTAGATGAAGAGACATCAAAGGGGTTTCTTACGCCCTACAGGAATACTCTTATAACTCTTTTTCAACGCTGAATTATCAAGAATACGCAAGAAAAAAAAACATGGAATTGTTGATTAATCACTAAAGATGGCTTGGAACCAATAGTTCATTACGAGATGGATCTTTCGTTCCAATACTCTATACAAGAGCTAGATAATAATGATGATTAATTATTTAGATATTTTTAGATAGTTGTAGTGTTCTCCTCGTGTAGATTCATAATCGTGTTTCTGCATTTAGTACCCTATGATGACTAATACCCCTTTTTAATTGGTCTGGATCAAAGAAAGAATAAAGAACGAGCCTAAAATAAAATATTTTCAACCCAAATCATTTTTTAACTCTTTTTATTAATCCATTTCCGAAAATCATTTTTATAACTAGTTTCACTAATCCCTATTTCTAAAACAGTTTAGAATAACTTTTTAAAACCCCATGAACCTTTTAAAAATAGTTTTATGGAAGTCCAGTTTAAAAACCTTTTTTGTAGCCCAATTTAATTAATTATTTTAATTGAGTTTTATTAATAAAATATCTCATAAAAAATAATCTTTCTCCAATGTGTTTTTAAATATTTTTTTATCTAATTATTTCTTAAAATCATTTAGATAAAAATCTTTTAAAAACTTACTAGGTTTTGGAAAGCAACCCAACTACCTAAACCTAAACGTGTGTGTGTGTGTGTGTGTGTGTGTGTGTGTGTGTGTGTGTGTGTGTGTGTGTGTGTGTGTGTGTGTGTTGTGTGTGTGTCTATATATATATATATATATATATATATATATATATATATATATATATATTATATATATATATATATATATATATATATATATATATATATATATATATATATATATTGTAAGGGAAGATGGAAGCTATGGTGTCCCCGAATGAAGAGACTATATTATCCCCGCGTCCATTTCTAAATTACAAATTCACTTACGAACGAAAAGGGGTTTCAAACAAAAATACTGATAATAAAATTACAACAATCACTCACAAGTCAACTAAAATCATAGAATTGCATGATTTAGATTATACAAATCACTCAAATGACGAAACTTTACAAATCTAAAAAATTCACTTACAAACTACAACCAAACACTAGAACGTCAATACATACTCATAAAAATATTCACAAAAATTTGACTTGAAATCAAAGTGTCCATTTTCTTCACAATCTATGAAGTAGTGTACTTAATTCAAAAATCAACTAAAAAATATAATATTATAAATCATAAATAAATTCAATAAAATTTCTATTTTGTTCATAGTATTTAACTTTGAAAAGTATATAAAAAAAATAGACTGATGAGAGACTTAAGTGATAGAGACCCAACCAACCAAATTTTGCAACTAAAAACTATACTTCGTATGTCTAATATTCAAATTCTGACTCTTACTTATGTCGAAAAAAACAAAATTTTTGTCTCGAAAAAAGCAAAGCACGCATCGCGTGCAAAAAATAAAGGTATATACTTCCTCCGTCCCAAAATATAGTTCTCAATTCCATTTTTTCATAGTAATTTATGCAAGTAGGGATACCAATTTTTTTTGTTTATTTAAATAAATGTTCTGTGGGAAAAGATTATTTTAGGAGAGAGAATGGAGAATAATTGGTGAAAGAGCATTAATTGTAATATTTTGGTTGAATTAACAAAGGAAAAAACAAAATTCAAGAACCAAATAAATGATGGGATACGATTTTTCTAGACAAGTTATGGGAAAATGTGGAACTAAATACGAAAATGGAAACTATATTTTGGAACCCCCAAAATAAAAATGGAAACCATATTTTGAGACAGATGGAGTATATAATATAACTACCCCTCCCTCTCATAATAGGATCAAGCGCGCAAAAAAAAAAAAAAAATCACACACAGGCTCACCCTAAAAAATCACATGGCGCGGCCACAACCAACTTCGACAAACAAAATTCTCATCACTCACAAATCTTCACACATCATGTGTTTGATTTATTCGACAACTAATCTATAATCCTCTGTATACTTGCTCTTCCAATTACAAAAGAATCTAGATTACAATACAACTACTTCAACCCTAGTTAGAAATTTTTTTAACACATTATATATATTTAAACAGCAACAACAACAATCACAGCAGCAACGGTCACAACAATAACAACTCAACAATAATAAGAATTTCAATCCCAGACTAATTGCAACTTAGCAATTGCATTCATATATGTGCTAAACTCAAACTAACTCCCAAAACAATCGTTCTGAGCTAAATCTCAACAAACCAATGCAACAACACCTCACTTATTCAATCAATCAACACAACAATTCAACAATAATATAACTCCTCTCAACTAAACCCATAATCAATATTCACTTCACTAATCATGATCCAAACTTAAAACAAACTAGAATATAATTGAGAGAAAGATGTTGGAGTTTATAAGAGTATTTCTTAGAAACTCAACGTTTGCTTCAAAAGAATATGAAGAGTCATTTGTCCCGCATTGAAAGAATAAAAGGAAAATGTAAGGTTTCTAACCATTAATCTTCCTATATCCTTTGAGTCGTGTAGTAATGAGGCTTTTAGTGGGTATGTGGTGATTGGAGTTACCACATGCGCGCATGCCCCCGCCCAAACGGGGCCAGGGCCATGAGATTTGGGGAATAAACTTAACTTAAGTATCTTTTTGGGTCAATATTTTGTCAGCATTAATGATCGTTTTATTCAGTGTTAAGTTACCTTTTTTCCCCTAATCTCTCCCTTAATGTTTTAGATTTTCCCTAATTTCTAGCCAAAACTGCTACCATGATCCTCCCCACTAAATTACTGTTTTCCCCATGATTTCAACCTAATCTGATCTCGTTATGGTTTCCTCTCTATAAATAATGGCGTATTTTGTTTCACTGGGACATAGAAAAAACATAATCTCTTCTTCCCTTTGCTTTTCTTTCTCCTTTATAATTCGAGCCAATATTTAAGATCATTCTCATCAGCTTTTCTGTCAACACCTGAACCGCATAAACTGTGTATCCCTGGAGGTTGATTACTGAGAGGCTATGTGCTGTTACGAGGCAAATTCAACTTTAGGACATTGATCATATCATGCCACGGTTATCAAATAAGTTAATTATAATTGTTACCAGTTTAATTCCTACATTTTATAGTTGAATTTCATTTCTGTATCTATTTTACGGAACGATTGCCGGTGAAATTCCTGATGATAATGTGCGTATTTTTAATGATGTCCCTATTACCAATCCGTTCGTCCCTGATATGTCTAAGTTAGAACCGTTTGATAGGAAAAATTATAAGATGTGGTATGATAAGATGGAATATTTCTTGCGTCAGATTGGGGTTGATTACTGTTTATTAGCTGTTGCTGCTCCTGAGAATTCTATTAGGGAATTTGTGAAAGACAATAAGACTTATCGTGGGATGTTACTGCATTATATGACTTCTGTCCTTTATATGATTTATAGTAAGTCTAAAAATAGTAAGGATTTTTGGGATGCTTTGAATACTAAGTATGGGTCTGATGATTTTGGGACTAAGAAATATGCTTGTAGTCGTTGGTTGAAGTTTACTATGTTTGATGATAAACCTATGCTAGATCAAGTTCATGAGTATGAATATTTATGTGCTGATATTGTGGTTGAGGGTATGACTATTCTTGATCTTTTCCAAGCTAACTATTTACTTGAGAAATCACCTTCTTCTTGGGAGACTTTTGTTCATTCCTTAAAACATAGGTAGAAAGACTTTACCCTTCAGAAATTAGTTTCCCACAATAAGATTGAGGAGCAGAATCATATCCAAATCAAAGGGAAATCAGTTGATCATTCTTATTCTTCTGCTAATCTTGTTGAAAATAAGGTTGTTGCAGGTGAAGGACCAAAAGGTAAAGGTTCAAATCAGTTCCATGGTACAAGGCAAAACTATAACAACTTCAAGGGAAAAGGTAAATTAAGGGAAGTTGCTTCGTTTGTGGTAAGTATGGGCATAGTGCCAAGGATTTCCGTTAAATAAAGGAAGCTCCAAACAAAGAAAAAGATAGCAAAGCTCAAGCCAACCTTATTAAAGATGACTTCATTGCTGCTGTGGTGTCCGAGGTTAATTTGGTAAGCCATGTTTCTGAATGGATCATGGACACTGGTGCAACCCGTCACATCTATGCTAACAAGGAAATACTCCATGACTACAACAAAGTTTCAGAAGAAGAATGCGTCTTCATGGGTAATTCAAGCACTGTGAGTGTTCTAGGCAAAAGAAAGGTATTCCTGAAATTGACTTTCGGGAAACCCATTGCTTTGCAGAATGTTTTCCATGTTCCTAACATCCGGAGAAATATTATTTCTTGTTCTCTTTTAAACAAAACTGAGATCAAGTTAGCTTTTGAATCTGATAAACTTGTATTAACCAGAAATGGTGTTTTTCTGGGTAAAGGCTTTTGTAATGCTGGACTTTTTGTTTCGGATGTTGTTATTGATAATAAGAACTCTACTGCTTCCATTTATATTGTTGAGTCTGTTTCTTTATGGCATTCTAGACTAGGTCATGTGAATGTTGCATCCATTAAAAGGCTAAAACATCTTAGTCTTATTCCTGACTTTAGCAATATAATACTTCTTTTGATAAATTTGAAGTGTGTATGGAATCTAAGCATCCTAAGAAAGCATTCAACAAAAATGTGTCCCGTTCCTCTACTTTATTAGAGTTAATCCATAGTGACTTAGGTGACTTTAAGAATTCCATGAGTAGGGGAGGAAAGAAGTATTACATAACTTTTGTTGCTGACTTTTCACATTATACTAAGGTTTATTTATTGAGTTCTAAGGATGAGGCAAAACAGAAATTTCTAATCTATAAAGCCGAAGTTGAAAACCAATTGGACCTTAAGATTAACAGGGTGAGATCGGATAGGGGTGGAGAATATGATGGAATTTCCCTTAAGAACTTTTGTAAGTCTAATGGAATTATTCATGAGGTTACAACTCCTTATACCTCAGAACAGAATGGAATAGATGAGTGGTAAAAATAGAACTCTTAAAGATATGATGAATGCAATGCTTATAAGTTCAGGTGTGTCTACTAACATGTGGGGGTGAGGCTATCCTTTTTGCTTGCTATGTTCTAAACCGAGTTCCCCATAAGAAGTTATATAAGACTCCCCATGAATTATGGAAAGGCTTCAATCCTTATTTGGGTTACCTCAAAGTGTGGGGGTGTTTGGGGGAAGATAGGAATTCCTGACTTCCAAAGGAATAAGATTGGACCTAAGACGGTAGATGGAATCTTTATTGGTTATGCTTCTAACAGTGATGCATATAGACTCACTCTTAAGGATATATCTGGCTTTGGTCCTATTAGAGAGTCAAAAGATGTTAAATTTTTTGAGCATGTTTTTCCTATGAAAGTTAGTTTACAATCATGCTTGTCTGCTGCATCTTCTTCTACTTTGCACCGTGACATTGCATCTTCTAGTGAGACCTTAGAACCTAGAAGGAGTAAGAGAGCTAGAATTGAGTCTAGTTTCGGACCTGATTTCATAACTATCTTTCTAGATGAGAAAGAGTGCTTAGATGAGCAAGATGTCGATGTGTTTGTATTGGAAGAGAATCTGAGAACATATGCTGAGGCCATGAGATCGGTAGACTCAAGTTTTTAGTTAGAGGCTATTAACAGTGAAATAGAGTCTATTATGAGTAATAATACTTGGATTTTGTCAGATCTTCGTAGGTTGTAAGGCCCTAAGTAGTAGGTGGATTTTTACAAAGAATACAAGCCTGATGGGTCCTTAGACAAGTATAAGGCTAGATTTATAGTTATAGGGCATGGCCAAAAGAAAGGTTTAGACTTCTTTGATACATATTCTCCTATGACCAAGGTAGCCACCATTAGAGCACTAATTGCATTTGCATCTATTCATGATTTAATTGTGCATCAAATGGATGTGAAAATTGCATTTTTGAATGGTGAGTTAAATGAGGAGATCTATATGAAGAAACCTGAAGGATGTGAGGTTCCTAGTCAAGAGGACAAGGTATGCAAGCTTATTAGATCTTTGTATGGTTTAAAACAAGCACCAAAACAATGGTATGATAAATTTCATCAAACTATTACTTCAAATGGTTTTTTGGTAAATGATTCTGATGCTTGTGTTTATTTCAAATTTGATGAGCTTCGTTGTGTTTTCATATGTCTATATGTGGATAATATGTTGATCTTTGGGGCCAATATAGACGTAGTTATTGCAACTAAGAGTTTCCTAAATTCTTGTTTTGAGATGAAGGATTTAGGAGAGCCTGATGTTATTTTTGGAATAAAGATTACTAGAACTTCATATGGGATATCTTTAAACCAATCTCATTATATTGAGAAAATATTAAATAAGTTTGATCTATTTGATTATATTCATATGGTTTAAATCCTATTGTGGAGTGAATTATGATGGATACCCTTCTTAAGAATTGCTAATTTCAAAGGGTCAGACGAATTAACAAAAGAACTCAAGTTATTGTATACTTCTATCATTCCTATTAATAAAAGTGATGTAGTATTTTGTTTTAACCTACTGGTATATGTGTAAGGTTGAGCATAAAGCTCTTGATAAGTTCAGAGCCTTATTTGAGGTTATTTGTGACAGTACAAACTTGATGAACTTACCTATGTGAATGTGGGGGATTATGCCCAATCCTCTATGAGTGTCCGAAGGCTTAGGCTCTCTAGAGCATTCATGAGAACCAGGCTAATTGCGGGGCACTGATATTACAATTGCGAGAACATTTCTTGATTTGAAAAAGGTTAAGTGCGCAACTATGCTTTGCTAACTTTATGGAAGCTTCAAAGAGAAATCTACCTCTTACGATAGTAATACATATTTGTATGCAATGAGTGTCAATTCAAGTCCATAAGACATTGATACTTCAAAACTTAGTATCCATTGTCCATATCATCTTTTTTCAGCCCTATTTCTTTCTATTTTCTTCTTTTGACTCATGTGGGGGATTGTTGGAGTTTATAAGACCATTTCTTAGAAACTGAAAGTTTGCTTCAAAAGAATATGAAGAGTCATTTGTCCCACATTGAAAGAATAAAAGGGAAGTGTAAGGTTTATAACCATTACTCTTCCTCTATCCTTTAAGTTGTGTAGTAATGAGGCTTTAGTGGGTATGTGGTAATTTAAGTTACCACACGCGCACGCCGTCCGCCCAGACCGGGCAAGGGCTTTGGGCTTTGGGGAATAAACTTAACTTAACTATATTTTTTGGTCATTATTTTGCCAGCATTAATGATCATTTTATTCAGTGTCAAGTTACCATTTTTCCCCTAATCTCTCCCTTAATGTTTTTGGTTTTTCCTAATTTCTGGCCATAACTGCTCCCATGATTCTCCCCACTAAATGACCGTTTTTTCCATGATTTCAGCCTTCTTCTGATCTCGTTCTGGTTTCCTCTCTCTATAAATATGGGCGTTTTTTGTTTCATTGGGACGTAGACAAAACAAAATCTCTTCTTCTCATTGCTTTTCTTTCTCCTCTATAATTCTGGGCAATATTCAAGATCGTTCTCAATCTGGTTTTTTGTCAACAACGAAAATGCAGAAACCGTGTATCCCTGGAGGTTGATTGCTGAGAGTGTGTGTGTTGTTACGAAGCAAATTCAACTTTAGGGTAGTGATCATATCACGCCACGGTTATCAGATAAGTTAATTATAATTATTACCAGTTTACGTTCCTACAAAAGACTGGGAAGTGAGTACTACCAACAAGAGAGGTAGTTCGGTGGCAGCAACATCATCGGCTACAAGTAACGGTAGTGCAATAGGAGGGAGGAGCAAAACCACAGTGGTAACATCAACAGCTAGCGAGAGTAGAGGAAAACACGAGAAGTGGATGCAAGCACAGACAACGACGCAGATTAGAACAACGACAACAACACAACATCAACATGTAGCCAATGAAGGAAGAGGAGGACGCCGACAGCATCAAAGACGGTGGCAACAACAGCGACGATGGAGTGTCGAGCAACGACGCAAAGCAACAGCAGCAGCAACACGAAGATCAAGGAGACAGAGAAACAACACAGGAGAGAGAGAAATTTCGACCGTCGGAAGGAATGCCGACGAAGGATGACTTAAGGTGAATCAGAGAGAGAGAAATTAAAATGGGGGTGAGTGGTGATAGACGAAAAAGGGGGGATGGGTCAATGGGAGGATAAAGAGAGAGAAATGGGAGTCAACAAAGGATAGGGGATTTATTTCTTTTTAGGGCTTCTCAAGGGATGCGGTTAGCCCAAAAACCGCAGCCCTTGCGTTTTTTTCTACTAGTGCAAAGTCCAATCATTCCCTCTAACCATGAGTCTGAAGAGGCAACGTGCGAAGCCGAAGACGAAATGAAGAAAAAGTATCCAGAATTATTCCTTGAGGTGAGTTATGAGGGAGTAACTCGTTTTCTTTAAGGGGGTAGAATGCGATAGAATTTCGCACTTTTTACCTATTTTATGGTATTTATATGCATTTTTATGCTTATTTTGGTAGTTTGCACATATTCTTACAAAATAAATAGATTCTCCGCATGGAAATATGTTTATGAGTAACACAATTGGTTTTAAAGTTGGTAAAAGTGGAAAATCTTTAGGTTAGAAGAAACCTAGAGAGAGAAACTCTACCTTCTCTCTAGGAACCAATGGAACAGTAACTTGGCACGGTTTTTTCGTTCTTCTCCTCCGTCGTATGCACGTTGGTGCCATGGCAAGAGGGAGAGCTAAGAAGAGTGCTCAGAAAGGAAAGGGTAAGGCCACGGGACCATCGTCCTCGCCGGTAAGAAAGACCAAATCAGTTGATGA
Source organism: Beta vulgaris subsp. vulgaris (assembly GCF_026745355.1). NCBI lineage: Eukaryota > Viridiplantae > Streptophyta > Magnoliopsida > Caryophyllales > Amaranthaceae > Beta > Beta vulgaris. The sequence goes on along the minus strand of NC_079205.1, from coordinate 29,403,372 downwards.
AGTTACTGGTGTTGGTGCGCTTCAAATACCAAGTCCTATTCCAGAGAAGGTGATTATGGAGGAAACATAGGTTGAAGAGTTGAATAAGGTGGTTCCAACTTCAATATAGGTGGAAGAGAAGCAATCTCAAGAGCAGAGTATTCTCTCGGAATGGATGGAAGTAATAACCAGTGGTGCCAAGAAGCCTGCAATGGCTAGATGAATGTCGTGGGCTGCTGATGTGGAGCAACAGGAAGCTAATCAGGTGAGAACTGAAACTTCGATAGTTATGATAGAGTTTGAGAATATTCAAGAGGAGGTTGAATACTGGTCTTCTGCTGTTGTATGTTATGTTTTGGGTGCAAATCCACTGTTTAATGTGATGGATGGTTTTTTAGGCGTATTTGGGATTATCTAAGGATTGCAAAAACAGCCATGGTAGGGAACGGTATGTTTATTGTGAGATTTGATTCTATAGAGTCCTGTCTGAAGGTAACTACTGAAGGATTTCAGTTTTTTGATCAAAAACCATTGATAACTCGTATGTGGGATCCTGATATGCTATTTGATAAGTCTAGTATACAGAAGGTTCCTATATGGATTAAGCTACCTGACCTAGCATTGAAATATTATGGTGAGAAGAGTCTTTTTAAGATTGCAGGGTTAGTAGGACATGCTGTCCAAATGGATAAGGCGACTATATCAAAAGACAGATTGCAGTATGCAAGGGTAATGGTTGAACCCCAGCTTCAGCAACGGCTCCCTGATACTATTCTATTTTGTAATGATTATGGAAGAGTGGTGGAACAAAGGGTTGAGTATGAGTGGCGGCCTACTCTATGTCACAAGTGTGAGGGGATAGGTCATGGTGAAGAAGAGTGTAGGAAAGGAGCACAAATGAAGAAATGGGTGCAAAAGAAGCCAGTGAGGGTTGATAATGAGGGGTTTCAGCAGGTAGGTAATGGTGTAGCCCCTGTTGATAAGCTACCTGAGGTGCTTGTTCATAATTCTTTTAATGCACTGCTAGAAGATGTTGAGGAGAATAAAGAGGATGAAGTGGGGAACAAGGCAAATGATGAGAGTGTAAATACAAGGGTGGCAACTGAACAACAACCAGAGGAGGAAATGGTGGATAAGGGGCAGGGGCTGACAACCCCTATACCCAATGGATAGTATACTATCATGGAATGTCAGGGGATTGAACAGCAAGGCTAAGCAGATTGAGGTGAGAACATTCATTCATTCTCATAATATTAAGCTGTTCAGTCTCCTGGAGACTAGGGTGAAGTCTCCTAATCTGGGTAGGATAATCCTTGGTTGGTGTCCAGGTGCTTTTCATGTGAGCATCTTGACTATTAATAGTCAATTTATACATTGTGAGGTTAAGCCTACTCAAGGTGGGAGGGGATTTTTGTGTACATTTGTGTATGTGTTTCATGACCTGCATAGTAGGGCACCTTTGTGGGAGGGTATCAAGGAGATTAAAAGGAAGGCTGATGGTGGTTGGGTGTTAATGGGGGGCTTTAATGTTCTATCTAGTGTAGAGGATAGGATTGGTAGCTCTGTAAGGGTGTCTGAAATTAGGCCAATGCTAGAGTGCATGAATGAATGTGGTCTTAGTGATGTCAAGGCTTCAGGTAGATATTTCACTTGGAGTAATAAGCAAGAGGGTTCAGCCAGGGTGTTTTCAAGGATAGATAGGGTCATAACTAACTCTATGTGGCTTGACAGTTATGATCAGGCAATAGTGGCATTCTTACCTCAAGGTAATTTTGATCATACTCCTGTGCTTTTAAGTGTGTATGATGTGCCTATGACAAAAGACCTTTCAAGTTTTGTAACATGTGGTGTCACTACACTACTATGATGGATGCTGTGAAGGATGTTTGGAGTCAACTTGTGCTGGGGTGTCCTATGTTCAAAGTGGTTGAGAAGCTGAAGAGGGTCAGGGGTGCTCTAAGGGAATTGAAGAAACAGGGTTTTGGTGAGGCTGAGGTTGAACTTACAAAAGCTATAGAAGAACTTACAAAGGTTCAAGATGCATTACATGAAAATCCTAGAAGTATGGAGTTTATAGCTCAGGAGAGAGTAGCTATGGAGAAGGTGCAGAGGGCTAAGAGGAGTGTTCAGACCATGTTGCAACAACAAGCTAAATTGACTTGGCTTAAAGGTGGTGATGAAAATACTGAAATTTTCTACCAAGCCATCAGAGCAAGAAGAAGGCAGAATAGAGTTCATGCTATCCACAATGATGCAGGTGAGTGGGTGAACTCTCATGAGCTGCTTTCAGCAGCATTCTTGGAATACTACAAGACTCTTTTCACTGGAAAAGAGTAGCAGCAAGTAGTCTTGAGTACTATGATGAGCAGCGAAAAGTGTATTAATGAGGAGCACAGGAGGATCCTTCAGAGTCCTGTTACCAAAGAGGATGTGAGAAGAGTCATGTTTAGTATTCTTGATGATAAGGCTCCAGGGGCATATGGGTTTAATAGTTGTCTCTACAAAAAAATGCTGGGAGATTGTTGGTGATGATGTTTTAGAGGCCATCCTTGATTTCTTTAAAACAGGAAAATTGTTAAAGGTAATCAACATCACTACCTTAACTTTAGTTCCTAAAGCTACTTGCCCTAGTAGTGTTACCGAATTCAGGCCCATTGATGTTGTTCAGTACTTTATAAATGTATCACTAAGCTGATTAGTGAGAAACTCAATAAAATCTTGCCTGATATAGTGTCTTATAGTCAAGGAGCTTTTCTAGCTGGCAAAAGTATATTACATAATGTCATGTTGTGTCAAGATCTGGTGAATTTTACAATAGGAAAGCTACTAGAGCATGCTGCATGATGAAGCTAGATCTCAAGAAGGCCTATGATACTCTTAATTGGCAATTCCTTCAGCAAATGTTGGAAGGTGTGGGCTTTCCTACTGATTTTGTACAACAAATTATGACTTATGTGACAACCCCCAAGTTTTCAATCATGGTGAATGGGTCTCTCTCTGAATTATTTGGAGCTCAGAGGGGGTTGAGACACTCCTTTTGCACTCTGTATGGATTACTTGGCTAGAGTGATAGACTACATTGGTGAACAAGAGGGGTTTAAATACTATGCTAGATGCAAAGAGCTTAAACTGGCTCATCTATGCTTTGTTGATGATCTACTTTTATTTTGTAATGGATACTTTAGGTCTATCAATACACTCTTGCAAGGTTTTCAAATGTTTTCTAATGTCTCTGGTTTGGAGGTTAATAGAAGTAAATCTGAAGTTTATTATGCTGGGATGTGTGATGAGGATATTCAGAGAGTTACTGATGTTAGTGGGTTTCATAATGGTAGATTGCCCTTCAAGTACTTGGGGGTTCCAATTGCCACAACTAAGCTGAAGGCTAGTGACTGCCAATCTATGATTGATCAAATGATCACTAGGATCAGAGTCTGGAGTACCAGACATGTCTTTTGCTGCAAGGTGTCAATTGGTGAATAGTGTGTTGATGAGCATACACACTTACTGGGGGCAATTATTTCTCATTCCAAGAAGTGTGCTTAATGAAGTTAACAGAATCTGCAGGTGCTTTCTATGGAGTGGTACACATAATGATAATAAACCTGGTGCTGTTAAATGGGATAATTTATTTAAGTCTAAGGCTGCTAGGGGTCTTGGATTGAGGAGTACTCACTACTACAAAAAAGGCCAAAGAGACTACCCATAAGAGACTGGTTGAGATTACTAACCCATTTCTTAGATATAGAAAACCGTTGATTATCCAAAATCGGTCTCTTAAGTTGAATTATTTTACTTAATAAAAAAAGTTATCGTGAAATAAGAGACTACTTCTATGTAAAACCGGTTTCCTTGAAATATTTTTAATTTTTAATTCAATTTTTTTTCAATATAATCTTATAATGTACGTATATATTCTTGTTGTGAGATAGGAGACTATTTCTAAGTAAAACCGGTTTCCTTGAAATATTTTAATTTTTAAATTTAATATCTTTTTAAGTTAGTGGCTGATTTACCTGCTAACACGCTCCAGCAATAAAAAAAAATAAAAACATTTTAAACAGTTGATGCACAATTTTTTTTCAGTTTTCACTCTCAACTTTCTTTTCTCTCACCTCACCACCTCGCAAACCTTCTCCCTTTCTCTCTCATAAAATCTCAGACCTTCACTTCTCCCTCCAGTCATACGGCCTCACTAGCGGCGGCTTTGTGGACTCGGACTCTCGGAACTCCTGCTGTTGCCTGGTTGTTCGTGCCTTCATATCGCATAATTGCCACTGGATGTTGACGTGTTGTGCCTTCCAGACTCGCTGTCGCCGACCTGCAGTTGCAGAAGTGGTCGGAATTGGTGCCTTGGTGGACGACGGTGGACGGAAAAGTTTTAAGAGTCGTGACTCATGACTAGGTACATCGTAATCTACTTAATTTGCTTGATTTCTTGTTTTACTTTATAGATTAGGGTTTATCAATTTCATGAGGATTGGAAAATAAATTGCAATTTCAGTTGTTATGGGTGTTTATATATTAGATTATATGATTTAGAATTGTTATAAATGTTGATTTCGTTGTTGCTGTTGCTCTGGGAATATAATAACTGATTATATATGTTGTTTCGAAATTTCAGCAATCTTTTCAACTCCTTTGAAACAAGCAAGGCAGCTTTGAAGGTAAATAACTCTTTAGTTTGGATCGAAATTCTGCTTGTATATGCATAAAGTTATAAAATTTTATATACTTTGATGATGATCATGAAGGGTTATAACTATATTATACTATTCTGATATGAACAAATTGATGTAATTGCAGAATTTGTTGCCTTCAATCAGTTTCTTTGAAAGGTTAATATTTTCTTATATGATGATACATTAGTCATGTAATGAAGAATGAGAGCAACATAGACTGGCAGTGATCCCTTGCTTGACTTGGCCTCGATATATATTTTTGCTGGATTTAGGGTGGTGCTTCTTTTATGGCCAAAAGAGTGGTTGCAAGCTCATTGACTTATGTTTCCTGTTGTTTCTGAATTCTGACAGATGAGAAGCATATTGACTTGGGCATTTGTACTCTGAGATTGCTTGTTACCTCCTTTTTCATGAAGTTGCATGATGATCCAGACTTCTCTCAACTGCTTTTTTTGTATAGCATCACTTTTGAATTCTTTGAAGTTTGATTGTTTCTTGTTAAGTATTAGGATAGATTTAGGAGTATTTACTAAATCTATCTATCAAGAAGTGTTTATCTAGACATATCTAAAAGTGTTTATCGAGAGATAATATTTTTTAGTATTATATTTGGTTTAGGATATGTTTTCCTAGTTGGATATGTTTTCCTAGTTTTACTTAAGTTAGATTTTATATGATGTACTATAAATACCCTTTTGGGTTAATAATAATGCCAACCTTTTCCTTCAATCCATTTTGTCATTAAGCTAGCCTCTTGTGCTTGTTCATAATCAGTATTTTTCTTCTTTATCAGCAGGCTAAGTACAGACTGGTCCAAGATTGAATATGAGTCCCGCTTGTCTTGTGCGCCATGGCGTAGAAATTCCATCACATTCATTCAGAAGTTACTCCGTCTCTAGCTCAGACAATGATGGGGGATGTTCAGCTATGGCTAACTGCTTGATCGGGAAGCTTTCTGTTCCTCCTCCTCGGGGAAAGTCAGTCATGTCATCATCTAAAATGACTCTGTAGCCGAATTTATCAAACTGTGTTGATATTTCAGGCACTCCACGACTAATTAGGAGCCGTGATGTTAGAAGGGACCAAGTCAGAGACTGGAACTTCGAGGTGATTGAGCTAGAGCAGTAGTTTAACTAATATGACCAAGAGAATAAGCTGCTTCTCTGGAGTTGTGTTTATATATAGTTAGACTCCCCCTTCTCTGTCCTCCCTTTTTGTTTCTTTACTCCCTAGTTATTCTCCTACTGTCTACATTTTTTCCCACTAGCTTCTAAATGAATCTGGTTAGAGTAATGTTCGTCTTTTTATATATAGTCTATGTGATGCATATCTTCTTTGTTTGACCTGTTTGACTTTCCTTCTTATGTGTCTTTACTTGTTTCACTTTCCTTTTGCTGGCAGGCAACTTCGGAGAAGTAGTAAATGTTGAGCTTGCTATGGATCGCATTGTAGGTTTTATTAATGCCTGTTGTCAACTTATGCACTCGTGCCTTCAGTAGCTAACTTTGACATGATGGTATACAAAGGTCAATCTTCCCAAAGAATATGCATATGTGGAATTCAAGACAAGAGCTGATGCTGAAAACGCATAAGTGTACATGGGTGGAGTATGTTTATAGCATACTTGAATGATATTTTGTATCAAATATTTGAACTTGGCCAGTTAATATACTTGAATGATAAAAATCAACTTTTGTCAATTTTTGCTCTTATTTTCTACATTCATTTGGACTTCTTGGTGTTCATACACTTGGAAAAAGAATGTGTTATTTAAGCACCATTTGTTACATCTTTGGCTATGTTAATAAAACATACTTGCTTGTTATTGAAATGAAAGCAATTTTAGGTTGGTTGCAATTGGATTTCACAATGCCTAGTTTGATTTGTTTTTTATGAGTTTTTGTAGAAAAATCTTATATAATATATATATCCTAGTTCTAATTATAATTATCTGAATTTTTTTGTAGTACTTTCTTGGGATTCTGAGCATTTATTCACAAGAGATGATTGACGAGCTAAGAGATATGTGGGTGAAATATTGAAACAGCAAAACACAAGACGATGGATATTGAAGACGACAATCAAGTTTGAATTGTACATATTATTATATTATTATAGAATTTTAGTTTTAGTAGATAGCATTAGATTATAGAAAATTTGTTTTAAAAACATTATTGGAAGAAATACATGCTGTGAGAGATTGTTTTTGGATATAAATTTAAATGTAGTAATTTTATTTACAAGATGAATAAAGCAAGTAGAAATTTTGTTTATAATATTGTTGTAGCTATTTTAATATATTTTATTATAAAAAAGAACGTATATAAAAGGAGCCACAAATACAGGAGTAGTTACAAGATAATTATGTATGTATACTGTAACATTCTAATTTCTAAAAAAAATATGTATCAAAACCTAAGAAACCGGTTATGCTCAATAACTGGTTTTAAAGGTAAGGTAAGGAGACAGGTTTTGAATGTTAAATGGTCTCTTAACCTCTTTATGTATTATATATAGGCTTAACTAAGAAACCGGTTTTACTTGTCAACTGGTCTCCCAAATAAACAAAGAAACCAGGCATTATAACCGGTCTCTTAACCTAGGACACATGTGAGATGGAGATGTGTTATAGTCCGGTTTCCTAGGCCATTTTCAACCGGTTTCCTAGGCCTTTTTTTGTAGTAGTGACTATGAATTGGAATCTTGCTGCAGTGGGGAAGCTAGCTTAGTGTATAGCGAAAAAACAAGATAATATGTGGGTCAAATGGGTTAATGAGATCTACATCAAGGAGCACCAGTGGAGTAGCTACGTTGCTCCTGCTACAGCTAGTTGGGCTTGGAAATATATCTGCTAGTGTGAAGCTAGGAGGTGACCAGTGGTTGCAAGATACAACTTTTAGCATCAAGAAGTACTATACAACAATAAATGGCAATGACATAAGAGTACCATGGAGTGCTTATGTCTGGAATAGATTCTCTCAACCTAAGCATAGAATGATTCTATGTCTAGGATTGCAAAATAGGTTGAAAACAAAGGATAGGCTGAAAAAGCTTGGAATTTGTGATGATGATGTGTGTGCTATCTGTGGTCAACAGGTTGAATCAGTGAACCATCTGCTGTTTAAGTGTCATTACAGCAGACAATGTATTGTGCAGGTTATGTGCTGGCTGGGGGTTTCATGGAGTGATAGAAATGTTCACCACATGTGTAGGTGGATTAGAGGAAGATACAGAGGGACTAGCTTTCAGAAGAAAGTGGTGCTTGCTGCTCTACCTGCTACTGTTTACACTATTTGGAGAGTTCGAAATACAGCTTACTAGGATGGTGCTATTGTGACTAGTAGCAAAACTGTTCAGGATATAAAGCATAGTGTGAAAGGTAGAATTTTATAGCTTTTGAATGTTAATGTTAAGGATAGAGATAGAAGTTGGATTGAGAATGTATAAGCTGGGTTTGTCTAGTGTTTAGAATGGTTTGCTATGGCAATGTCTAGGTGTTATTGTTGATTGTGCTTTATTCTACTTACTTTCTTCTTCGAAAAAAAAAAAAGTTGGTAAAAGTGTGCAGTTTTGGGACAGTTTCGTGTCAAGTTTCGGGACAAAACTTCTTTTAAGAGAGGTATATTGTAATCCCCCATAAATTTATGAATTTTGAAAATATATTTTAACATGTAATTATTTATATTTAAATATATTTTAGTATTTAAATGATTTATTTCTTCAAATGTTGACTATTTGAAAGTCAAAGAATTATTTTAATGATGTAAAGAAGTTAAACATTTTGTTTGGACATGTTTTGAAAAATATTTCAAAAGTTTAAAACACTTTTTGGATCTGGAGAAGGATTCCTAGATGGGTATGAGGAACCCAAACACTAAATTCATCAATCATTAAATTCTAGTTTGAGCCCAATCACCATTTCCTAAGCCCGCAAACTATAAAAACCCCATAAACCCCAAATATTTCCCATAAAACTTATTTTCTCTCTCCTTGCTCGTAAGATTTTCGGCTTTCTCTCTCTCCTCTCTCTTTCTTTTTTTTCTTCTCTCTCGCATTTTCTCCTCATCTTCCTCGCCGGGTCGCTGCTCTCGCCGAACACCAGCCTCGCCGTAGTTGTGTTGCCGCCTTGGCTAATGGTCTTTCCTTCCTCCTCCTCTTAATCTTGTTAATTTCTTCCTCCCCAAGTTTTATTTTAATGCAAAGTTTATGTTTTAAGATTTGTTTTAACATGTTTATGTTTAATGTTGTATTCACGGTTTTAATTATGACAAATGATGTTATTGAGTCTAGGAAATTAATTATGTAACTTTGAAAATATTTTACATAAATTCATATTATCTTGAGTTTAATTTATTTAATTATAACTTGTGGAGAAATGGTTATGAGTTTAACCTAGTTGGGTTATTTAAATAAATTAATTCCTACTAGATAATTAATTTTGTAACTTCGAATTAATTTTAATATTATCTTGAGAATAATTTATTTAATTATAACTTGTGGAGAAATGGTTATGAGTTTAACCTATTCAAGTTATTTAAATAAATTATTTAGTATGCTAGAAATGTTATGTGTTATAAATTGCTTTGAATGAACCAAATAACATGGAATATTATTTTAAGTAAAATATAAAATAATTTTCTTGATATTTGTTGGAGTATGCTTTGTTGTTATTCTACAGGTTAAAAGAATTATTCTGTTGAAAACAAGAAATAACAAACCGAGCTATAATAGAGGAAGCGCATCAGGCTGCAGTTCCTACAATCTAGGAGACTGGAAACTGACTGACCAGTCAGCTCCTCGAATCCAGGGACTGGAAACTATTTGATCAGTCAGTTCCTAGAATCCAGGAGATCTAACTGACTCCCAAATATTTAGCCTCAACAACAAACTTCATGCTGAATATGGAAGTAATAATGGTCGAGTGTACGTGGATTTGAAAGTGGAGTTAGTTGGAGAACATCATGGATAAAGTGGCTACATCAACGGATAGATCATGGGTCACTTCCAACACCCATGACTGCTTAGTGGAGCAAAAATAGGAGCTGCTGTGATCTTCCATATATAGCTCAATAATGAACCAGAATAATAGAATAACTTCCCAGATTTTATTGTATTATTTTGTAAGGAAGTTTATTTCAGTTTTAATACTCTTCAAAGCGATTATTCTTGTAATAACTTTCAAGTGTTGGGTGAGTGTGATTTAGAGAACAAAATCTTGTATTCAAGGGAAAGAGAAAGAGAAGGAGAAAGAGAAAGAGGAAGAGAAGACTTCGAGTGAAGTTAAGAGAGAAAAGTCATAAGTTCAGGGGGAACAAGGTGACTGGGGAACAAGTTCCTAGAGGAACAGAGAAGGTCCAATATTAGGTTGTACAAAAGAGAGTCTTTGGCCTACTATACTAAAGAGAGTTTGAGTCAAAATCCCTCGTGGTCAATATTTTTCTTCCTATTAGGCATAGGAAGTTTTCCTTGTAAAAATCTTGTGTGCTTGTCTCCTTCTAATTTCTTGTGCTTGTCTCTTTCTAATTTCGAGTTTGTTTTAATTCTGTAAAAATATTGAAAATCTCCCCAACTACAATTCACCCCCCCTTGTAGTTGCCCTAGTGTTTATACAAGACTAACATTTAAAAAGTTATAGTTTGATGATCTAATTGTGAATCTAATTTTATATAATTTATGTATTAAAGAAATAAAATTTCAGATTTTACTTATTATATTTGAAATTGATTTTTAATTATCAAAACATGGATTTTTAGGGTTTTCAAGGTTGGAGATCATAGTAGTATATTATAGTTTATGAATTTGAGTATTCTTATGATTTTAAATATGTTTTAAGTATGTTTGAAAAGAGTTTTAAAATGTTATATGTTGCTAGACATATCGAGTAGTACTATACTAGAAGGCTTTAATACTTAACTTTTAATGATGGGAAAAGTTTTACACTTTTAAGAAGGGTTTAAAGTATTTTATTATTTCTGTAGATTTATAAGGGATTGATTATGGATTTATATTGGTTGTTTTAGGCGGAGAATTCTCTTTAGGCGACTTTTAAGGTTGTAAAATTGGCTACTTGATATGTCTACACAAGGTATGTATACCTATTTGTTGATTGATTTAGTATCATGATTCTAAGGATGAGAATTACGTAGTATCATGCATAAGGAACTGTTTATAGTCCATATGTGATTTCTATTAAAGTTGGATTTGCATGTTTTATGTCGTGTGAAACATGTTGGTTATGATTTTTATCTTATGTTTGTATGGAAGATTGATGCAAGCATATGGTATTTGAGAACTTTATTTTATTAATTCATATGAGGGATTAATATACATATTGGTTATATCATGATTGAATCATGTTATTTTTTTTATTATTTAATTATTTTATGAGGACCGAGGGCCTTATTTGGTAAGTTGATTATTACACCTATGAAAGGTGGGTTGGTTGTTGACTAGGTTCAACAAATAATGGAAGCTTATAAATTAAATTTGGAATTAATCTTCGGTTGTTAAGTTGTTGTTGATCACCTTATCTAATCCCAAGACAAAAATGGAAGTGTTTGATTGTTTATTGATTATATTGTTTGTGCAACTTGTGAGTCTTAACAATTGAATAAACTATTAATCATGTAAAGTGAGATGTGAATAACAATAGCTTTAGACTTGTGCACGTCTGAAGTCTTGGACATTTATGAGTTAGAGTATATGGTTGTAGCCCATGGCTTTCCTTGGGACCGGATTGATCACCGTGTCCTATTCTTATTTTCAAGCTTCCTCGATATCGTAGGTCATGGGAATACGAAGTCACTCCCGTATTTCTTCTTCTAAAGGGAAGACTGATTTTAGTTTAGACAACTTGTTCCATTGACTATTCCATCTAAATTATTAAATCTATTAGTTGTGAAGTTTAGTTCGGTAAAAGTAGTCTGCAATCTTATTTTATTGTTATTTATCCCTGTTTATTATTATTTATTAGTATCATCTTTGGATATTTATTTATTTATTTAGTATATAGTACTCAGCTTTGCTGATTACGTGCTTTGCGTGTGTGTTGGTGATGGTTATGCCTTATTGATCTTGTGATGCCCCATTTTGGAAGCAGTCTATGGGGATCAATAGTGTATCGTCCATCTACAGGTTTGAAGATGATGCATCAAGGTTCGGGATTGGAGAGCTTGTGTAGATTGTTTTATCATACTTTAACTTTAAATTTTCGTAGTTGACTATTGTTTTTGACTTTGACTTTTGAATTTGAATTTGACTTTTTTGGTTTGACTTTTGGAGTTAACTTTTTGTATTGACTAAGTTTAAATTTGTTTATTATGTTTCGCTGCAAAATTCTAAATAAGCCAATACGTTATCACATGGGCAATAATGCTTTGATGATTCTCTAAGTTTTATATTGAACAGGTATTTTGGAAAAGAAAAAATTATCGGGATGTTAGGGTTTATCAGGTTGTGCATCGACTATAAGGAGTTGAAAATAATGTGACCATTAAGAAACACATATCCTTTGCATATGATAGATGACTTGTTCGATCAGTTGAATGGAGCGAGTATGTTTTCAAAACTCGATATGCGTTAGGGGTATCACCAGTTGAAGGTAGCTGATAAGAATATACCTAAGACTGTGTTTAGGACGTGTTATGGTCATTATGAGTTTATTGTGATGCCATTTGGACTGAGCAATGCTCCGGCTATATATATGGATTTCATGAATAGGATATTTCATGAGTTCTTGGATAAGTTTATTGTGGTTTTCATTGATGATATTTTGATTTATTCAAAGAGTGAAGAGCATTTGAGGACAATATTGGAGATGAGTATTAGAGGATAATATTGGAGATTCTTAGGAAGAACCAATTGTATGCCAAGTTCTCTAAGTGTGAATTTCGTTTGGCGAAAGTAGCATTTTTGGGTCATTATGTCTCAAATGAAGGATTCTCTGTGGATCCTACAAAGATTCAAGTTGTTAGTGTGTGGCCTACTCCAAAGAATGTGTAAGATATTAGGAGTTTTCTGGGGTTAGCTGACTATTATAGGAGATTTGTGAGAGATTTCTCGAAGATTGCAAGGCCAATAATGACCAATTTGATGAAGAAAGAGCCAAAATTTGAGTAGAGTGAGAAGTGTTAGGAAGCTTTTCATATTTTGAAGCAGAGTTTAACCTCTGCACCTGTTTGAACCCTGTCTGACGGAAATGAAGGATTTAAGGTGTATACTGATGCTTCATAGAATGGTTTGGGGTGTGTCCTACAGTAAAATGTGAAGATGAACGCGTATGCATCGTATTAGTTGAAACAACATGAGTCTAATTATCCTACCCATGACCTAGAGTTAGCTGCTATTGTGTTTGCCTTGAAATTTTGGAGACATTACCTATTTGGGGCTACTTGCAAGATATTTAGTGATGATAAGAGTTTGAAGTACATTTTCACCCAGAAGAATCTCAATATGAGGCAGAGAAGATTGTTAGAATTGATCAAAAACTATAACCTAGATATCCAGTATCATGAAGGTAAAAGTAGTTGTCATTACCTTGAGTAGGAAGTTGAGCCATATAGCATGAATGTGTTGGTAGTTCCTTAGGAATTGTGCTGAGATATGCAAAGGCTTAACCTAGAAATTCTAAATCCTGGTGAGATCGAGGTAAGAGTGAGTGATTTATCATTGGGGTTGTCAGTTTACGATGAGATCAAAGAGGGTCAAGTTGGAGACGAGTACCTAGATTAGATTAAGGAGAAGATGAAGCAAGGCAAGAAAACCGACTTTAAGATTCATGATGATGGAAGCATGAGGTTCAAGCGAAGGTGGTGTGTACCACAAAAGTGTGAATAGCATAAGAGAAGGCTTATGGATGAGGGGCATAATGCTCCATATTCCATGCACCTAGGGGTGAGAAGTTGTATAGGGATCTTGAGGAAATTTATTAGTGGCCGAATAAAAAGGTTGAAGTCGCTGAGTTTGTGTCAAAGTGTCTAACCTGTCAAAAAGTATAAATCGAACATAATAGACCAATGGAGAAGGCTCAATCCTTAGAGGTTTCTTGATGGAAGTGGGATTCTATATCCATGGATTTTATGACTGCTTTGCCGAAGACAAGAAATGGTAATGATACTATTTAGGTTATCGTGGACCGTCTAACAAAGTCTGTCGTGTTCGTTCCGATCAAAGAGACATGGAAGAAGAAGCAACTTGCGAAGACGTACATCAAGCCTGTGGTGAGACTGCATAGAATCCCGACGGACATAATTTTCAGATCGTGATTTGAGATTCCTTTCGAAATTTTGGCTAAAGGTCCAGTTGCATCTTTGGAACAACGTTGAAGATAAGTACTGCTTTTCATCCTACGAACGATGGTCAGATTGAAATGACCAATCAGACTATGGAAGATATGTTAAGAGCGTGCTCAATTGATTTCCAAGGTAGTTAGGAAGATCACTTGGACTTTATTGAGTTTGCGTATAACAATAGTTACGATGAGAGTATTAAGATGGCTAATTTTGAGGTGTTGTATGGAAGAAAGTGTAGAAGTCCTATTTGCTGGAATGATTTTAGTGAGAATATAGTATTGAGGATGGAATTTATTGAGCAGACTCTTAAGAATATAAAGTTGATTCAGGCTAGAATTCGAGCTGCATAGGATGGGCAGATGTGTTATGCTGATTTGAAATGAAGAGAAGATGAATTTATAGTTCGTGATAAAGTGTTTTATAAAGTGTCACCCACTAAAGGAGTGATGAGACTTGGTAAGAAGGGCAAAGTAAGTGCTAAGCATGTTGGCCCATACGAGATTTTGCAAAGAATTGGGAAGGTAGCTTATAATTTGGTTTTGCCAATAAAATTTGAGAAAATGGATTATGTGTTTCATATTTTCCAACTCTAGAGATACATCCCTGATGAGAATCATGTCTTGGAGCTCAACAAAATTAAAATTGATAGTAGCCTCACATATGAGGAAAGGCCTGTGAAAATCGTGGATAAAAAGGTGCTTACGCAATAAGGATGTGCACATCGTAATGTACTTTGGTCTAACCGTGAATCTGAAGAGGGAACGTGGGAACCCGAAGATGAAAATGAAGAAAAAGTATCCGGAATTATTCATTGAGGTAAGTTACGATGTTGTAACTCATTTTATTTAAGGTTAGAACGTGATATAATTTTGTGCTTATTGCCTTATTGTATTGTATTTATATGCATTTTTATTCTTATTTTGGCGATTTCCACATGTTAGTGCAAAATAAATTGGTTCCCCGTATGGAAAAATGTATTCATGAGTAACACAAGTGGTTTTGAAGGTTGTAAAAGTGTGCACAGGTTGTGACACTAGTATTTTCAAATGGAAGTTTGAGCCAAAAAATTTCAAATTGTGAGGATTTTTGTGCCAAGTTTCGGGAGAAACTTGTTTTATTTCTAATAATTTTATGGATTTTTAAATATATTTTAATGTATATTTATATATATTTTAGTATTTAAATATTTTATTTCTTAGAGTATTGACTATTTGAAAGAAAAAAGGATTATTTAATGATCTTAAATAATCAAATATTTTATTTAGTCATACTTTGGGAGTTATTTAATAGTTGAATTTTTTGAGTTGTAGTGTAAAAGATTTTAAAATGGGTTAGAAAAACCCAACTCAACTTAAGCACCCAATCAGTAATTGGTTATTAAAATCCCAAACATATTTCCCTAAGCTCACAAGGGCTTACCTGTATAAACCCAACAAAACCCAAAGTTCTCACAATATAATCACTCAGCCTAAATTTTCTCTCGTCTCTTCTCTTTTCTCTCTCCTCGGTCATGGTTTTCCTTCTCTCTCTCGGTTTTCTTTCTCCTCCTTCGGTCCTCCTTGGCACCAGATGCAGCCACCAACGGCGACCACCACCGTTCACCGGCAGTGCCATCCTCCCCTTGCCGTGTCTTTATTCTTCCTCCCTTCTTCTAGGTTTATTTCCTCCTCTATTTTATTTAATGTTAAGTTCATGTTTTAAGGATTAATTTAATATTTTCATGATTAAAGTTTGTAGCTTTCATGATTTAAATGTACATTTCAAATAATATGATTTGCATAATAAATTAATTAAATTCAGACCTATTAATTATGTTTAAACTAGGGTTTAAGCATCAACGCACGGATTTTTAGGGTTTTACGAGTTGAAAATTGTAGTACTATATTATAGTTTATGAAAATTGATTACTCTTATGTTTATGATTATATTTAAGTATATTTTAAAAGGTTTTAAACATATCATAAGTTGCTGGAATTTTTATTAGTATGCTTATGATAGAGTTTTAATTGACAATGTATGAATTTTTTAGTGTTTTTAATGACTAATATGGTAGTACTATACTAGGAGACATTAATTGTTAAACTATTAATGATTAAAAAGGATTTTAAACACTTTTAAAGAAAGTTTAAAATATTTTAAGCTTGCTGGAGTTTTATTTCAATATTGATTTGTAACACCCCATGTTTAAAGCACGTTTTAGTTATTTATTATTAGTTACTAAGCTCTAATATTAATAACAAATAGCTTTGAAACTATATTTATAATGTAAAGTAACTTCAAGCACAATTATTTTATTGTGGGTTTTCTTTTAGAAATGAATCAATTAATAAAAGATTGTAAGATTAAAAAAAAAAAGTGAAATGTTTTCTCTTGTACGTCTCTTAGTATGGACAAGCCAACATATTGTCTTGTTGTCAAAAAATTACAATGCCTCTGTTACTACCATTTTTACATCATAGTTAGCATTTGTTATGATTCATTGAATCAGGCCCCAAAGGATGTAATGATCATGTAAAATGAAGGCCCAGTTATGTCAAAAAGCCCGCAATAAATAGTCAACAAAAGTCAACAGATAAATGATCTAGGAAAGAGAAGCCCAACTGCGAACACTAATCAAGAGATAATTGCTGAAAGTCAAGCGATGATAAAAATGATGAAGTGGATGGAAGTTAATCTAACTACAAAGGCATGCAAGAACGTGGGTAATAGGACGATCATGGCGCTAGAAAATGACAGTTGTGATTTGAATGATAAATGATTCAAATCACTTCCCTACAAGGAGCAAGGAAGTTATACATGCCTCCAAAGTATAAATACAAGAAGGAACATTAGAAAACAACAACAAACACATACACAACAAACATGCAATTTACTTTCTACTAGCGTAGTTTTACCTAGATTAGCCAACCCCCTTCCGGGGTTATAGTTGGCCTGTAGTATAGAATTAGGGCATGTACTGAGTTACCAAGTTTGTTCAATCTCCAATTTAAGTCGTAATCCATGAAGGTATTCATCTTCATGTTTGTCCTTTAATTGTCCAGCCTGGTTTATCCCGATGTGTGTTATAGAATCTTTCTAGAAATTTGTGTTGTAAGTGAGAATATTCAGCTTTAATTAATAGATTAATTATTGCATTGATTATCTTATTTAATACTCGCCGCCTGAATTTATTAGGCGTTATAGTTTAATTATATTAAGCTGTAACAAAGTACGTTAGCAAGGTTTTATCAAATTAAAACCGGTAAACCCTAGGGACTAAGACTCCCATGACATTTAGTATCTAACTATTGGGTGTGCATTGACTTGTTTGCAAAGTTATCAAACTGAATTTGCACCAATAGTTCACCGAATGGATTTGTACCCATACATCAGCCAAATATGGCTGGGAATCCTCCTTCTTCCAACTTTGCAGCCTTTCAAATGCCTAATCTTGGAGGGTCTCATTATGGGGTTTCTCCAAATTATGGTCATAATCAGGCACCATTTGTTCATACAAATGGAAGTTATCCTCAGGGTATGCATAATAATGGATACGCCTTTCAGCCACAAACGACACAAGTTCAGAATAATCCTAATTATGCACATTGCCAGGACTTTCCAATGGGTGGTTATCAAAACCAACATTTCAATCCTAGTCCATCCCCTATGTATGATCAAGTCGGAAGTATGGGCAATGGAAATATGGGACATTCAGGAAGAAATCCAGATCCTCTAGCAACACAAGTAGAGGCCATAGTCCAAAGACTAGTAGCGAAACTTCTAGGAAAAGGTCATAGGCAAATAGGTCAAAAGCCTTATCCATTATTATGCATACCCTTACTTTACCTTGTTTTCAGGCAATGATAGAGTATCAGCGAATAACATCTCGTTAGATTTAATTATCAATGTAGAGAAGCAGCTGATAATGAGTTTTTAAAACTCAGAATGTTCTCTATGTCCCTTACTGAAACTGCTTTTTGGTGGTATACAAATTTACCTCCTAATTCAATTCACTCATGGCAGTATATACAAGTGCACTTTACTAATCACTTTGCACGAACAGAACCTGGAGTGACTTCGAGCGACTTAGCCAGGATCCAACAGAAGTTAGGAGAGTCTGTAGAAGACTCTCCTACCTAGGTTCAAATGGCTAAGCTGAAAGGGGGTTTGTACAAATGGCTCAAGAAGGAATGATGATTCAGTTTCGAAAAAGGTTCGATGGTCATGCCTCTGGTGATTTTGTTGAATTAGCATAATTAGCCGTAAGGTATGAATAAAAACCTACAAGCCGAAAGTTCATCAAGGCACCAAAATTTTTACGCTCAGAATTAACAACATTTTCTCTTTGAAACATCACCAGAAGTTGATGTAGCTGAGATTGTTCAAGGAGCACCTTATAAATGTTCGCCTCTTGAGAAAAAAGAATTCTCAGTGTCAAAAGATCTAAAATTTGGGCAAAAGAATATACTTTTGATGCTAAGAAATCTAGCGTCATCTTTGACTGGTTATTATCTAATAAGAAAATTAAACTAGTAGGAAGGCATAAGTTGAAAACAGCCGATGAAGTTAAAGGGAAGAAATATTGTAGATGGCATGATGTAGTTACCCACGATAATTCTGAGTGCATTATTTTTAGAAATAGAATTTAGGATGAGATAGATAAGAATAATATGTTTCCTGATGCTGAAATCGCTAATGTGGCTAATGTGGTTGAAATAGAAGAACCATTCCACTTGACTTGTAATATAGTGACAATTAACAATGATTTCACCGTTATGTTGCAGGCATCTCAAGCTACAGAAATTGGTAATCAGCTCTTTAACAGACTGTTAGATGGAGTCTTGATTATGCCAAAAATAGCAAATGAACAGGGACGTGAGGATATGTGTAGATGACATATGAATGGGTCCCATACTAATGATCAATGCCAGGTATTCAGAGGTTTTCTTACTAGGCAATTGACTAACGAAAGAGTAATTGTCTCAGAAATAGAACGTCAGGCCATGGATTTAGATACGTATAGTATGAATCTAGCCAAAGCTAAGAGTAATACTAACACCAAGGCAAATCCAAGTTTGTCGATACCTGGAGAGAAGGCTAAAACCTATAAAGAAGCTGCTCAAAAGTTTCCTTTGCAAACTAGAGCAATAGAGGGATTGAAGGCTCTAAGGGCATGCATGTGTTCATCATGTTCAGATAAGCTAACATTTCAAATGATTAGGACACAGGTCATACCTAATGATCCTACATATGTTCCTGCGTATCAAAGGACATTCCATAAAAGATCTAGGAGCCAAGGGCTAAGAAGGATTAATGGAAACGGATCACATCTTTTTACAAAAGAGTCTTTAGCAGATGTAAGTCAAGTCCACATTCCTAAGATTTAGAAAAGGAAAGATAAGTCTAAAGGGAATATAGGAGGTAAAAGACTCAAATCAATGATAATGAAGGCATCTCCAGAAGATGATAAAAATTCACGACAAAGTAAGTCAGCTAATATGAAGGATTTGAGTCGAAGAGCTGCCACAGCAAGAGCTCAAATCAGCACTCAAAATGTGCAAGATTCTCTTACTGCTAATGTAAGGATTGATGAAGAAGCTCTTCAAGCAGGAATCACTAAGTTGTTACCCTTGAGTGATGATCATTACGATTCTTCATCTTTGAAGGTCGACACTCAACAACAACGAGAAAAAGATTCTTACATGAAGGAAGTTGAAGGAAATGATGTTAATGAAGAGTATGGCTCGGAATTTGGATCTGAAGACCTGGATTTATTGGTATCAGACAGCAATTTGTTCTTGGATGGAGAACCATTGTCCACTGAGTCCCAAGAAGGGGGTGGAGTAGGACAGGACATGCAATACAACGTAGTCATGCTACCAATAGAGTTCAAGATAACAGAGAACCAATTCACATTATTGCCAAACACGGCATCATGGGCAGATGAAGTTGATAAGGAAGAAAAAGCAGGTAAACTAATTACAACATCTCGAAGCTTATCTTCTTATTTAAATCCTCCGCAAGAGAAAGCGCCTAGTGAAACATCTTTAATAATTGATTTAGAGAATTAAATCATAGATAAGATCTTTAAATTAGAGGGTGTTGACAATAGGCATACTAAAGGCTTCATTCTTGAGTGTGGATTTTGAAGGAAAACGGTTAGGTAAAGTATTGATAGACACTGGAGCCACTGCCAATATAATGCCATTAGCTTTGTTTAAAAAATTAGGAAAAACAAGAAAAGATTTGCATAATATTCAAATTAATATAACTACATTTTCTGGACTAACTGAGAAGGTAGAGGGAATGGCGATTTTAAAGATTAAAGTAGGTTCTAAAACCACTTTTACTGGTCTCTTCATAGTAGAACATGGCACTAATTATAATGCCATACTAGGAAGGGACTAGTTACATTATAACTATGTTATTACATCATCACTCCACCAAGTTTTAATAATGTGGAATGGTGATACCTTTGAAATAGTTCAAGTAGACGAGGAAGTTTGTCTAATCTCATATCCTGATTTTGTTTTCATTAGGGACTCTCTAAATGCAGTTCCTAACATCAGAATTGAGGTTGCTTTACAACTTGAGTCACAAACTCACCAAGATATAGAAGACTCAAGTGCAATTCTCATAGAAGAAATTGAAGATGTCCCAGAAGATGAAGATATTCAATCAAAATATGAATTTACTCAACAGACATCAGATTATGATTAGTCATTAGCTTTATTAGCCTATAGGTTTAGACTACAGTTTTATAAAATAGTTTATCATGTTTGTAAGCCATGAAGAATATTGTAATGGGTTTACCCTTATCGTTAACCAAGTTACGAAAGATCTAGTTTTAAAAGTATATCAAGATCGAAGATTTCTTGAAAATTCTAGTACATGTTCTTCCACCATATATGATTCTAAACCTTTAGAAGAGGAACATGAAAAAGTATGGGCTAAAAGTGAGGATATTAAACAAGAAGTTCATGATCCGCTAGATGAAATTAATCTAGGAGATGATGAAAATCCACGTTATACTTATATAATTAAGCTTCTCACTAGTCGTCAGAAACATGTTTTAATTATAATTCTAAAAGAGTTCAAAGATTGTTTTGCGTGGGAACAACATGAAATGCCTGATATTGATAATATTTTAATAGAACATAAACTACCTATCAAGGAAGGGTTTAAGCCTGTGGCCCAAAGTCCTAAAAGGCTAGCACCAGAACTAACAAAACCTATACAGGAAGAAATAAATATGCTTCTTAAGGCAAAGTTCATAAGGCAATGCCAGTATGTTGATTGTATATCTAATATTGTCCCAGTGGTTAAGAAAAACGGCAAAATAAGGATATGCATTGACTTTAGGGATTTAAACAAAGCCACACCTAAAGATCAATACCACATGCCTGTAGTTAATCTCCTAATAGACGCAGCATCAAGATATGAATATATATTAATTAGTGGCCAAATCTTTAGGCTTGTTTTAATACGTGGCCATAACATTGTAACAAAACAGCTTTCAGATGTCCAAATCTTTAGGCTTGTTTTAATACGTGGCCATAACATTTGGTTTAAAGAATGCTGGTGCTACCTACCAAAGAGCCATGGATGTAATTTTTGAAGATATGATTGGTAAAATAGTGGAGGTTTATGTAGATGATATACTCGTCAAATACAATGACTTTTCTAGGAATAAAGAACACCTGATTAAATCATTTAAGAGAATGCGAGAATATCATTTAAAAATGAATCCTTTAAAATGTGCGTTTGGGGTCAAAGCCAATAATTTCCATGGATTTCTCATCCATAAAAATGGTATGGAGATCGATCAAAACAAGGCTAGGGCAGTACTGGCAGCTAAGCCTCCCTCTAACAAAAAGGAACTACAAAGATTCCTTGGATAATGCAATTATGTCAGAAGATTTATGGCTAACTTGGCTGAAAAAACTAAAAAGTTTTCGCCTTTGTTAAGACTAAAACATGAATCATAATTTAAATGGAATAAATATCATCAAGAGGCTTTTGATGAGATCAAGCAAGATCTAGCAAATCCTCCAGTCTTGATTCCTCCAAGGCAAAGTGGAAAACCATTAAGGTTATACTTGTCTGCATGTGAAGATTATATTGGTAGTCTTCTTACTCAAGAAATGAGAAGGGGCATGAACAAGTTATTTTCTACCTAAGTAGGATTTTGCATGATACGAAAGAAGATATACTATGGCAGAAAAATGGTGTTTATGCTTATATGATGCTTCAGTTAAGCTTATACATTATTTTATGGTCTTTACAATAGAAGTAGTATCTCTAACAAACGTCATAAAATACATGATATCCCAGCCATTCATAAAAGGGAGATTAAGTAAATGGAGTCTACAACTATTGCAGTTTGACTTGATTTACATTCCTCAAAAGGCAATAAAAGGTCAAGCTCTAGCTGATTTCTTATCTACTCATCCTTGTTGTGAGTCTGGGATCATTGATGAATATGGCATCCCATAGACCTTATACTTTGATGGTTCCAATACCAGAGAAACAGCAGGAGCTGGAATATATATTCTGTCTCCTGAAAAGGTACTAACTAAGGAGGCAGTAACTTTGAAGAGCCCATGTACTAATAAAATAGCTGAGTATGAAGCTCTATTGATTGGACTAGAATTGTTATTAGAACTGGGAGCTAAGAAAGTTAAAGTATATGGAGATTCTCAGTTAGTCATTTATCAAATGACTGGAGAATTTAAATGTATTTCATTAGTATCTTAGGAGTATAATAAGAAAACACAATGATTGTCTAAACAATTTAAAGCAATTTCCTTTATACATGTTCCTAGAGAAGAGAATGAAATAGCATATCAGTTATCCCAAATAGCTTCTGCTAGAGAGGAAACCCCTTCATCAAATGAAGATATCATCCTCCAAGAAAAGACTCTAGATCCTATTAATGGGACCAATCAGAGGGTATCAGAAAACATGTTGGAAATCTATAGAATTTCAATATTAAGAGAGGATGATGACTGGAGAAAAGAAATTGTCCAATACCTCCAGAATCCCTGTGGATCAAAAGTACCAAATATAGTTAAAATGGCTGTAACAAAATTTTTGCATGCAATTTGGGGAATTACACAGAAGAGATCCAGAAGGATTGCTTTTAAAATGTGTAGATGCTGGAGAAGCTCTAATCCTCATGGCTGAAATTCATCAAGGACTATGTGGTGCTCATCAAAATGGCCTAAAGATGAGATGGCTATTGCAAGAACATGGTTACTATTGGCCTACTATGAGAAAGGATTGTATAGATTATGCTAAAGACTACAAAAGATGTCAAAGGTTTAGACCTATTAGTAGGGCGCCAACCTCAGAATTAAAATCCATCATCAAGCCTTGGTCATTTAGAGGATGGGAAGTAGATGCCATAGGAGAAATTAATCCTGCGTCTTCTAAAAAGCATTCATACATTCTAGTAATTACTGACTATGTCACCAATTGGGTTTAAGCACAGGCTTTTGTTAAGATCAATACACAGGTTGTGATAAATTTTCTGGAAGAAAAGATCTTTACAAGATTTTGAATTCCAGAAACCATAAGTTTTGATCAAGCCACAGACTTTAGAAATCCTAATTTATTAGAATATCTTAATCAATTTGGAATCACTAAGTTACACTCAACACCATACTACGCCCAAGCTAATGGTCAAGATGGAGCTACCAATAAGATTATAGTAAAAGGAATATCAAAAATGGTTGATAATAATCCTAGAAAATGGGATGAATTGTTGCTTGTATGGCTAGTAGCAGTTGCTCGTAGTCCCTTAGTGGATGCTGCCAAAGGGAGTGGTGATGCCTGTTATATGCTCTATGGGCCTATAGAACCTCTAAAGGAGAAGCAACAGAAGTCACTCCATTTAATCTAGTATATGGACATACTCCAGTGATTCCTGCCGAGATAAATATAAGATTATCAACAGTAGCTCAACAAACGGGTTTATCTGGAGAAGAATATTCTCAGGCAATGAATATTGAAATAATGGATGCACTTGAAACAAAGGAAGAAGCCTTAGCTAAAATGAAGATCCAGAAGGAGAAAGTTGCCATAGCCTACAATAAAAAAAAGTAGTGCTCAAAGAATTTCAAGAAAATGATAAGGTCTGGAAGATGTGTCTACCAAAAGCAGCTTACAAACATCCTCAATTAGGAAAGTGGTCATCCAAGTGGAAAAGTCCTTTTATCATTCATAAGAAATTATCTTACAATGCATATTTATTGAAATGTATAGATGGCAATGTAAAAGATAGAGCTTTAAATGGAAAATTCATTAAGAAATATCATCCCTCTATCTGGGAACAGCATGATCCTATGTTTCAACAAAAAACATGTAGAATTGTTTCAAACATCTAGAGATTATTAGAGTTACATTAATACAAATTAATGTTTTCATACATCCCAACATTGCTTGACAGTTAAGTAGAGATTTTTTATGGCTGACCAAGCATTACAAAGTTTCTCTCTTTGCAGGATCAAGCTTTGCTGAGTGTCCATTTCTTTAAACATCTCCTACCTCAAAGTGGCAAGCTTGATGCGTCCTTGATCTATTTTTTCCCTTTCAACATCAATAGAGCTATGAAGGGAAGACCTTTCACTAATAATAGTGATTACTTCTTTGTTAATCTCAGTTAAGCGTTTCTGTAAGGAATGTTTTTCATCAGAAAGAGACTTCAACTGTTGATCATAAGAATTTAGAGATTGTTGAATCTATGTAGAGAAATCTCTGAAAGATTGAGTTTGAGCCTCCAAGGTAGTCTCCTCTTCTTGAAGCCTGCGAACTGAAATGTTGAGGGATTGCACTCCTGTTTCAGTGTCACATTGCTGAAGGAGCAAAGTTTCCTTTACATAATCAAGACAAGGGGTCCAGTACTCAAAACATTGAGATATCAACGACTCTACAATTTGTTTGAGCATTTGTCCAGAGGATTGATCATGAGGATTCTCGGAGAGGATGAGACAAATATGCCATATCTTGTCTTCTTGTTTGATGCGTTCAGAATGCTCATCAAGGCTCTTTGTGTTATAAGTAGGTAACTTCTTTATAACAAGAGACAACTCCGTTTTCGTCCCTTTCCTTTCATCGGACTCTTTCATCACACTTGCTTCTTGATTGCTTCCCTCTATATCATGAAGAAGAGAAGCCAAGTTAGCAAGATGGTGAAGTCTGGTTTCTTGAGGACATGGATGCAAATATAGAAAATCTAAAATGAATCTATGAGGAAAAGAATGCAAAACCAGTTCTAGAAGAAGATTGTGACGAAGAAGGATCTTTTGATGGAATATTCAAGGGAACACAATCACTTCTTAAAGGCTCAATATCTAAAAGAATGACACCTTTTGGAATCTCTCTTTGAAAAATAGGGGAATCTGCTTTAACGGTAGTTGGAGAAGGAGATTTTGGAAACTCAGCATTTAATGAGGTTGAATCCATAACATCATCATTGTCTTGAAAGAAGATGTTCTCTCTAGTGGTTACCATGTTAAGATGTTGATCGTTTCCCTGAGTTTTCTCTTTTTCTTCTTAGGGGGCATCATTTCCTTCTTGGGGGGCACTGGCGTTATCTTCTTTCATCTCACCATATCCTTCCAAAGTAGGGATGATCATTGACTCTAACTGGAGGGCAACCTCACGAGGTACAGAACTAACTTGTTCATCAACATGTTCAATGTGAGGTTCATCAACTTGCATATTTTCATATTGTGGCTTGGACCGATTATGGAAGGAATAATTGCCGTAATTGGACCAATAAAGAACCAAGAGTTTTCCCAGAAGTGGTAGTTATCGACTTCTCTAAAGAAGAATCATTAAGAGATTTAGATTTCTTATGGCCATATGAACCTGAAATGCATAAAATAATGCATAATGGTTTAATTTAAGGATAAGTTTAAAACTTCATGATAAAGGAATATAGAGGGATATATATACCTGCTTTAGATCCTTGAAGTTTCTTAGTTGAAATGATTTGAGAAATCGTCTTAACTTCTTCCTCATCAGAAGAAATATTGAAACGCTGAATCTCGGGTGTCGTCTCTAATTTGGGATGTTTCCTGTAGGAGTGTCTCAAGAATTTTGGAGTTAAGGATGAACTAGCATCTTTATTCTTGGAGTTTTTCTGAACTAATTCAGAATGATCCACCAACTCAGGAGGTTGAGTGCTTTTTGAAGCAGAGATACAGTTATAATCTCTTTTCTAGCCGCTCTCTTGAGAGGATCAATTTGCTTCATTGGCTCCATGGTAAGAATGTCTTCTATAGTTTGGACATCTCCATAATGGATGCCTTGTTCATCAACAATATCATACTCATCTTCTGAAGGAATAGGCTCAGGCGTTTGCTGGTATAAGACATTCCCGTATAACTTCTCGTACCTAGAGTCTACTTCCATTCCTTTAGGAACTGTTAGTTTCTTCTTGCCATCTTTGGCTAGGAAAAATGAAAGACAAGAAATAAGTTAAAGGAAGATCAACTTGTCTTAAAATTGTGAAAGGAAAATTTATTACATCATTTACCTCCTAAGAAGAGCTAGTCTTCGAAATATGCTATAGCATCAGCGCATTGTTGATCATTTGGGAAGATATGATCCCACCATATTTGGAAACCCTTAACAGCTCCAAGAACCCATAACCAAGGAGTAATGGATATAAAGTTGATGTTGAGAGTTTTGCTTCGAAGAGCTCTACTTTATTCAAAAGGACCTCTTGATGTCTATGGGTCATTACGTGTTAAGACATAGGGTATGGCCAGCATTTGACGTAATCCAAATTGTCTAGCTACCAATTGTGGATTATAGGCTTCAAAATCAAAATATTCAGGTTCAGCTTCTATTAAATCCCTAGATCTAAATACACTACACTAGTAGAAAAAACCTCAAATGCTACATTACAAATGCTTTGGTTGTTTAAACAACCCGAGCATTTGTTAACCTTCCAAAAAAACGAAGATTTAAAATTCAGAAATGCTTGGGTTTTTTTGAAACAACCCGATCATTTGACAAACTTAACTAAAACTTTTTTCTCTATCGTCTTTAGTCTTTCCCATATTTGTTCATTAGAATCCTTACCCCTCTTTCGCTCTCCTCTTTTACGCCTCTTCTCACTCAACCTCCCTCCTCCCTCCTCCCTTCTCCCACCTCAAATGTCTTCCAACTCTCTCACCTCTTCCTCGTCGAGCATGCCGACAACACCAACACAGCCTCCATTTCTTCCCTCTTTCTCTCTCCTGGTCCTTCTCCTTATCATCACCATTGTTTTCATGCTAAAACCCCAAATTCGTTCGCAGAACCTCTTATTTCGACTCAATCTCCCATTTAGATTGTTTTCAGTTCCATTTTCACTCGCATTTTACCCCATAGTTCATTAATACAAGTAAGCGACTCGAATTTTTTTTCTTTTCGATTTTTGATTGATTTTGTTCGAGTGGAACCCTATAAACCTTATTATGGCTTGTCGATTTTGCCTCTTCTTGTTTGATATTTTTTATGGTGATGGTTATCTGTGCTGCGGTTGATTGTTAGAATATTGCTATTTTCTTCGACTTTTCATCTTTTTCGATCTGTTCGCAAAATTCATTTAAGATTTGATGGTTTATATAATTTGTTGAACTTTGAATATGAGGTCTAATTTCGCTTTACTTGAGAATCTCCCTTTCTTTTGTCACTGACCTTCAAAGAGTGAATTCCAATTGCTTCTGCTTTCATATCTCCGTGGATATGTGGGATTTGTGTGAGACAAGGGCTCCCTATTCATTTGTTAGCACTTAGAAAAATTGCTTCGTTATTTTTTAATGTATCTGAATATTGAAGAAAGTTCAGCTTTGCTTTCATTGACATGCGACGTTGCTTATCTGTGCAGAGGTTTCTTTATCAAATTCTTCGTGGTATAGCATATTGTCACTCTCATCGTGTCCTACACAGAGATCTGAAGCCACAGAATTTGTTGATAGATCGTCAAACTAATGCACTAAAGCTTGTGGACTTTGGATTGGCAAGGGCCTTTGGTATTCCTGTGAGGACATTTACGCATGAGGTAGGGTAGGGCATGGGTTTGTGGATGCTGGATCCTCTGAAGTTTTACAAATCAATACTACATGTATTTGCAAGGATATTGTTGTCCTCTTATGATTTGTTAATATATGTTAACAAATCAATACTACATTTTCATTGTCTTCATGAATTTGTAGGGCGTGTTTATGATTTGTTAATATATGTTAATGTGGACAGTATGAAAAAGTTGAGAACATAGGGGAAGGGACCTACGGTGTGGTTTATAAGGCGCGGGACAAGGTTACGAATGAGACTATAGCTTTGAAGAAAATCCGGTTGGAGCAGGAGGATGAAGGAGTTCCGAGCACGGCGATCAGAGAAATCTCCCTCTTGAAGGAGATGCAGCATGGCAACATTGTCAGGTATATATTTTCTGTTATATCTTTTGTGCCACTCTTACTTCATACAGCTGTTGAAGTAAGTGAAGTTTGGTATATTGTGCTGTTTCCGTTTTGTGAGCCCCATGATTGTAGTTTTAGCGTGTTAAACGATATGTTTATCCTTTTACAAAGATTAGCGCGTGAATTTCGTTGGCTTTGAATGTATGAAGTGAAGAACAATAAAGCAAAGCTGAAGAGTTAAAATTGGTCAGCCATTGGACTCCGCTGCAGCGTAGTATAAGATGCATATGCTTGAGACTTAGTCTTGTTTTAGCATTGATTTCTGAGATGTGGAGAATAATAGAATGTGGTTCTTGTTGAAGTTGGACTGTGTGAGATTTTAGGTTTTCTGAATCAGATCTAAGTTTCATATCCTGGAGGTGAGACAGATCATTTAGGTTCTTTGGCGTCTGACTGGAATACTGTTTTGGTGTAAGGGAATCAGATTTAAGTTTTATATCATGGAGATGAGACCAGACCATTTAGTTTCTATGGCATTTGATTTTGCATGTGTGATCTTGAGTCAAATTTGGTGGTTGAAATTAATTAATGAAAATTAAATTTGTTGTGACTAGTATGAGGTTAGGGCAACGAAAGAAGGTGCAGAACTGCAGAGGTAGCGGAGGGGGTAGTACATATGGGAAAATAACAGTTTAAGTTGAAGTACTAAGCTGATGTTTTGTGGTACTTATGGTCACGCAGATTGCAGCGTTTATCTGTTGCTGCAGTTACGAATTGAGTACAATGCAGATTTTGAAGTGTGTAGAGCTGTTGTTAGAATCTGTATCTGTATTTTAAGCATTTTATTTTGGACGCTTATGGATTGTTAGATGTGCCTTGCAATATAATATTATCACTAATGCTTGGGTTTTTCAAAACAATCGGAGCATTTTACTATTTTAATAAAATTTTTCTATTTATTTATTCTCTTTTTTACCTGATTTGCTCATTGGAATTAGAAACCCCATACATACCCCCTTTCTCTCTCCTCTTTCCCTCTCTGCCTCCTATTTTCATTTCTCTTCATCAACTTAGGGTTTTCTCGCCTTCTCTCTTTCGTTGTAAAGCAAGTTATCAGTTTCTTCAAATTGAGCATCATATATCAGTAGCTTTTCGTGAACAACAACTAGCAGTTTTTTATGGAAGACGTTGCTGTAGCGATTTCAGAAGCCTCATTTCGCCGTTTGATCGGTAAGTTTCAACACTACTTCTCTCTCCCCACTTTCTCTCTCTTTTCTGCTTCAATCATGTCGATCTTGATCTTGATAGAGAAGATTCTGACGACGTTCTTGAGGATGTTCGCCTGAAATTTAAGCGCAATCGTGTTGTTGGAGCTGCAACCGCTGTTAAATTTGACCATATTAGCTTGATTGGTGAGTTAAATTCGATTTAGGGTTTTGATTTTTGATTCTTATGATTCGATGTTGAAATGATTCGATTTAAGCGCAAGTGGATTCAACTTCTAGCTTAATTGTAGGTTATTGTTGGCAAATCTTGTTGTTCACCTTTACTATTGTTTGTCTGCTTCTGGGTTACTATGAAATTTGTTAGCTATCTTTATTTTATAACTTTATGGCAGTTTGACATTCTGTATTCTGGATTTGCCTTTCCATTCTTTATTTTTAGTGTTCATGAATTGTGAAGTTTGAGTTAGATTCTTTTAAATATTTATGTTTTTATCAGTTAAATAGACTGTCTCTTTCTCTGTTCTACTAGTTAAACTGATTTCATAATGATTAATTCAGATTGAATGCTCCAATCCTTCTCTTCTTCCAGAACCTGGAAAACGAAAGTCAATTGAAGAGCCGTATGTTAAGGTTCTCATCTGTCCCTTGAACAAGCTGTTGTCTTTATGTTATTATCAGATTGAAGCTACATTTTAGTTTTCACAAATTCCCTGCGTGAAGTTCCATTGCAATATTCTTTATTTAGATTGAAATGCTTACACCAAAAGACTATATTGGTTCATTAATGGAGCTGGCTCAAGATAGAAGGGCAGTGTTTACAGAAATGAAATATATCACTGAGAATAGAGCATCATTAAGTTAGTATAATATGAGGTTCTCCGCTCCTTTAGCTTGTATTCTTTCTCTAGTATTGGTTAGGCTAATATGTTATTAATATAAGTACATAAATCTTGATTATTATAGCAACTGAACTGTTTATGTCAGTTTGTGGCGATGTTGGAATTACAAAGTCATGAGATCTACGGAAAAGCCTCCATATATTATGCGAGTTCCTAGAAAATCAACTCCTGAAGATTATATAGAGCTAGTATTGCCAATACTATTGAGACGACGTGTAAGAGAACTTTTCTAATCTTCTGCTTCCTAATAATGTTCTAACTATAGTTCCATTATACTTAGTGAAACAATATATGGCTGACCCTCCACCCACATTCTTCGACGGGATGTAACTCGGCTTCCGGCATGGCTTCAACTAGAAGTTTTGTAGAAGGGAGCACTGATGTTTCAAGGAAAAGAATGGATGTTGAGTGCTTGGACATGCTTCAATTCCACTGGTATATAATACTTTAAACATTGACGAAATGTTAAATCCATAGCTGAACTGAATGTTTTAATGCTAGGATTATCATTGCAATTAACTAAAATAGTCTTTGAGAATCAAGCTAAGAACACAAACATGGATAGTCAGATTTCTCACACCTGAGCATTAATGGAAACCCCCTGATGGAAGTGAGATTGAGAAACACTCACACCATTATTTTTGTCCAAACTTATGGTCTATTCTTGATAATTTGGCCACTTCTAAGATTTCTACTGACTACTATATTGTAGTTTTGCTATACATTGAATTCCTGAAGCAGTTAAATCCTGTATGTTTTTGAGAAAATTTTCAAGCTTAATGACCTAACCAAGCATTTTTAAGGAGTGCTTTCCACCTAAAACCCAATTTTGTCCTTCCACTAAACTGCATTCTCATTGCTTTTTCCTCACTTAATTCTTTCTTATTTTTTCTGGATTTTTTTTTTTTGTGTGTGTGGAAATTTTAGTAGTTTATTTGGAAAAAGATATATGATTTATAGCTGTGTCATTCTAGGTTAAATTATTGCAAGATGATTAGGTATTTAGTATTAAGAATCTGGCTGATAAACTGTCGGTTCACTTTTTTTTCCTTTTGGTTTCCAAAAAAAAATTATGCTTTTTTTTTTGGAGGAGAGTATATTGTCATGTTAAGCTGAGTTTCTACAAGTTCTTCCTGATTTTGGGTATATATCCAGTAGATATAATAGACAATTTAATGTGAGTATTTCCTTGTTAGGTGAGTAAATGACTAAGTAAGGGTAGATTATTGGGTTCTTGTGAATTGTCTCAATTTATAAAATATTATGTAGTCCCACATATAGCTTTATCCAAGAAAAAGAAAAAAGAAGCTCCACAAACAATGGCTTATTGTTCCAATTGGACCTTCTTTCTTTTATTTCAACTTTTAACGTAAAATTATTTCTTTTATGTGGTCCACTACTATTAATGTAGTGTACATTGTGTCTTTACTTTAGTTTTCATTAAGAACTTTGGATTCTTATATCAAATTTATGTGCATGTTTCCTATGGCAGATCTTTTTTTGGTATCTGCTGCACTATTTTATGAATATGACTAGTTAAATAATTGATAGAGTTCCTTAGCCTAATGGGATCGTATAATGTACTTAATAAAATTCCTTAGCATTACTTTCCCCCTTCCTTCTAGCTTATTTTGATAAATGCACTTTATTTTGTGTATATTTTTGGTAACTAATGTTCAATGATCAAATGTGGCTATAGATGGAAGAGGGTATGCTGTAGGTTATGCTGTATCTCCTGCAGTTACCCTTGGCTTCAGCGATGAAAGACATGGTTATCCTATTGCAGCACCTCCTAGAAGTACATTCACTTCTTTTCCTCATATGAGTCATTCTTTCAGCCAAGGTATAATTCAATGTGATAGTCTTTTACTGGCATCAGCAGGTGCTGATTTGGGAGTGAGTTTATTGCCTATGAACTTTGTGCAAATAACCTTCATACTATTTCTTGTCGTAGATCCTACCATGCATGGCTCCAGAAGGCCTGCCTCACTTGCACCAGCTGAATCACCTTTTCAACTCATCCCAATGGAGCGGATCAACTCGTTGGGATATTCTAAAGAAGATTCATATTATGATCATCATCGTCGTCATCATCGTTGGTGTTAATTGTTATTTATTTGTACTATATCTTGTATTTATGAACAAAAATATTAAAAATGAAACTTTTATCTTCATGTAAATGATTGTCCATCAATTTAGGATAAAAAAAGCCAAAAAAAAAAAAATTTTTTTAAATTTTTAGGGGCTCAAATGCTCCGGTTTTATCTTAAAAACTGGAGCATTTATGTTACAAATGCTCCGGTTTTTAAGATAAAATCGGAGCATTTGTAACATAAATGCTCCGGTTTTTAAGATAAAACCGGAGCATTTGTAAAAGTCTCAAATGCTCGGGCGACGTTTGCTACGCCGCGTCAAATACGGAGCATTTGTGGCCTAAAAAACCGGAGCATTTGAGATTTTTTCTGCTAGTGCTACTCCAGAAATGTCCATCTCTTGTGGAGCCTGAATGAATGTCTAGAGATCGCATTCATGCAGGCACTGCATACAGGCGTCAGGGTTCTTCTTTTACATAACGAGGCTCCTTGCCTGGGAAAATATGCCATGTACCAAGGTGGCGATAAAATACTAAGAAATGTGAAAATAATAGGCTGGGAAGGAAGGAGGATGGATCAGGGTCTACCCCATTTTTTCCTTTAACAGCTTTAAAAGTAGGATGAGGTTTAAGTATTAATAAACTTGAGAAATATACATGGCCCCAGCAAGTCAAGAGCCACAAGGGTCCATATCCCTTATCAGTAGAGAAAATGGGAGAATCAGAGGTTGGAATGCCAAAACCTTTGAAGGATTCCCTACTTCTAAAGAGGCGCCTGTAAAGTTGTCCTAATAAAATAGGAGCTAAAGCAACTTCTTCAGAAGTATTGGAGATGTTGATAGCTAGAGATAACCATAGTGTTACAACACCTCAAGCCCTTGACATCATTGTTTATGCCAAATTTTGCATAGGCAAAACTTAGTTAAGGATCTACAGCTAACAAAGATGCAGCTAAGAACAATAAGGAAAGCTAGCTACAAAATGAACAAATACGAAAAGAAACAAGACACCAAGAGATGGTGACGCGGGAAACCCCAGGAAGAAGGGTAAAAAACAGCGGGTGGAATTGAGTCCACCAATCCACTATATCTGAGAATTACAGCTTATGCTAAGTATCTTTTGAGTATTGTAGAGTGCAAAGAAGTATCTAAATGTAGATGATGTAAAAAAAACTCTCCTGTTCCTAAGATGATTCTCTTCTATTTATACAAGTGCACACTACTTAACGTTGTTTACATTTAGCCGTTAACAACTAACTCCTATTCTTTTGCCACAATCTCCTAAAATCCTGGAACAGCTCCGTCTTCTGCTCGACCACGGATCTCGCGTTATTTTTTAGGCACGACTGATGTAACAACGTCTTTTGACCAAGCCTTGATTGGTAACTTATGCACTCTTTTTGAAATATCTTCCGGAACTTGTGAATACTTGCAATTGCTGCTACCTGACTCTCCTTATCTGATCTCCAGATAGCAGTGACAAACGCCCTACCTGCACTTTCCAGCTTGAACAAATATTAGGACATAGCAATTGCCCCTAACTTGTGATGCCAACCTAGGCGCAACTTAGTTAAATTCACAAGTTACCAAAATTTTTACGTTTGTAAAATCTATCTTTTTACCTCAAAACATAAGAAAAACTTTTTCGCCTTGGGAAGATATATTCTTCAAAGAGATAAGCTTATTTTTTACCTGATTTGACAAAAGTAGCAAAAAGATAAACTCATAAGCTTATTAAATTTTTATCCATTGGAATTTTATACCGTTGCACCCCAAGTATTTAAGGGCTCTTAATTGCTTTCTGAAACGCTACTTTCTTCTTGCTTCTTGCTTCTCTGAAAATTCTCTTCCACGTGTAAACTTCTTCTTCCTTTTCCTTTGTTTTCCGAAGTATTTTCTAATTCACCTTCCAATGGGCAAAGCAATCGAAGATGTTCCTTCCTCCATCGCTGCTCAAGACATGGAGGGGCTTAAAAGGCTGGGGAATTTCCTTGATTGCACCCAAATCATAGTTCCTTCTTCCACATGCAGACCTGAAACTTGCCCTGAAGACTACATATGCTATTATGAACATCCTTTCCTTTTAGGCTACAACTACAACTTCTCGCCTCTTACTCGATCTTTCGTGGAGGTTCTCCACCTTTCCCCTAGCCAACTGATGCCAGCCCTCTGGAAGACTTGCCTAGTTGTAGAAGCTCTTATCAGTACATGAGAACCTCCGTTCTCCCTAAACGAACTCTTGACAGCTTATAGTGTTAGAAAATCAGCAATAAAAAAATTACCCTTAGGGCCAAGGCACCTCACCCCCCACTGATAGAAGGCACAATTGCCTCTGACTCGGTATTGAAGACCAGCTATTTCTTCGTAGTGAAGGACTCACTGGGAGAAGCTGGGAATTTTCTTGTTGGGGGATGGTTTAACAAAGGTATATATTCGTTCAATTCTTCCTTATTTCTAAAAAATGAATTAACTAGGTTCTTACCTTGTTTTCGCTGCAGGACATGGTGCTATAATCTCTTAGATCCCTGAATAAGCTGAAAAGCTAGCTGATCTGTTCAGGTTACCTCTTGAAGACCGTACTTACCTTACCCCTGCTGAAAGTACTCCACTAGACTCCAAAGTCTCCTCTTGCACAAACTCAATGTCTTCAGGTAACTACACGCTATGACTTTGTTTTCTATTATTGAATATTATTTTAATTTCTTAGCTAAGCTAGCTGTTGAATGCAGCTCAAGTGAGATCCAGCAACCTCTCTGATGAAGATGCCATGGATAGACTCAAGACTAGAAAGAGATCGGCGGCCTCTTCCGGCCAGTCGCAATCTGAAAAGCCACCTCGCAAGTAGCTACGCTCATCCACTGCTCCAACTATCATTGACATCCCAGATAAAACCTCTAAGGCTGAAAAGGATGAATTTATTGTGAGCTTACCGGCTGACTTTCTAGCTGAAGAGGGTTTGGATGGAGGGATCTGGCCCTCAGCTGAAAAGCTTCTTTTCCCAGCTGTGTAGAAGAGGCTCAGGGGACAGGATCCAGAAGTGACTTTGAATCATGCTGTGCAGTTATCATTGCAGGTAAGCTATACCTTTCAGATTACCTTACATGCCAAACTATAATACATACATTTATATTTACACTCTGCTTCTATTGTGCCAGGCTTCTCAAAACTGCCTAGCTGCTAGAGATAGCTTACGAAACGTGGCTTCTCTTAATGACAAAGTGGCCCGTCTTCAAAAAGATAACCAAAGCCTTCAAGTAGACCTTGAGAAAGAGAAGAAGGCTAAGCTAGATGCCGAGAGCAAGCTGGCTGCAGAGGTGTGCTTGATTGAAAAGGAGAGGCTGGAGAAGGAACATTCGATGGCCACAGCTAAGAAAGAAGTAGAAGACGCTAATGCGAAAATTGAGCGCTTCAAGGGGGAGCTGGCAACAGCTATTAAGGATGTTGATGAAAGATTTCTAGATGTCCAAGCTGAGGCCAAAATTATTGAAACGGCTAAGCTGGCATACCTGATACGCTTCAAGAAGCTGGATGACAAAGGCATCAACTCCTACATCGACAGATACTTGAAGCTGGACTCCATGGCAGCTCTGGAAGCTCTAGCTATAGGTGGCAAACCCAACAACTCTAAGGCTTCTACGCCGAAGTCTCCAAATGAAACTGCTCAATTGGAGGGGGTTGCCCAAGGTGACAAGGACAAGATCGCTGGAGAGGATGCTAGCGTAGCTTCTTAAGTTTAGTTTGGTCTAGGATTTCTTAGCTTGGAACATATTTTACCGTTGCCTATGGGGGTAACGTGTCTTTGTAGGAACATATTTACTTTTAGTCTTTTGAACTTTTGACTTAGCTTTTGATTTTGAAAACATCTCTTTTGCATGCACATTTATACTTGTCAACTTTTGGTGATGTTTTTACCTGATGTGCTCGAGTTTTGCTTTGGTTGGGCCCGTTTCCTTGGTGCTACGACCGTGCAGCTAAACTCTAGTGCTTCAACCTTTAGTTGTTTGACTAGGTGCTGCGACCTCTTGCGTTTATCTGCACATGGGTAAAATTAAGGTGGGCCATTGGCATGACCAATGGTCCTAATATGCTTAGGTTACTATTGTTTTTTAGTAGAGGTGTAATCACAAGTTTACTAAGGTGAAAGAACTTTGATTACCTGGCGGACCAATGCTCCGTTTAGGAGCTATGGTTACCCCCCTTAGTAATCTGGCGTCGATGGTCGGCATATAACCTGGTTCTTGCCCCAGGTTAAAAATGATACAACTTGAGGTGAGAAGTGTTCTAGCTTCTAGGTACCGCTTTCCCATCCTTAGTGACTAGGCGATAGGCACCTTTCCCAACTACCTGGTCGATCAGGTAAGGGCCTTCCCAGCTTATCCCCAGCTTACCTGCATTCAGCTCCTGGGTATTCTGAAACACCTTCCTAAGAACCCAATCTCCTATTTTAAACACTTTGGCCTTTACGTTCTTGTTAAAGCTGCGAGCTACCACCTGCTGCTGGGCAGCCATTCTTAGTAATGCGATATCCCTTAACTCCTCAATGATGTCGAGATCATAGCTAAGTTCGTCACTATTGGCTTCCGGAGTCAATAGGTCATACCTGGCTGTAGGAATGGCCACTTCTGCAGGTAACACTGCCTCGCATCCGTACACGAGGGAGAAGGGAGTCCTTCCTGTAGCGCCTCTTGGTGTTGTTCTGTTTGCCCAAAGTACTTTAGGCAGCTCCTCTGCCCATCTTCCTTTTTTGGCCTTCAACCGCCTCTTGATACCATTGATAATTACCTTATTGTTGGACTCAGCTTGCCCATTCGCTTGTGGGTACCTGGGCGTTGATGTCACCAAGTTGATGTTCCATTCATGGCAAAACTGCCTCGTTTTATCGCTTATGAATTGTGATCCATTATCACAAATGATTTCGCTAGGTACTCCAAACCTGCACATAATGTTAGTGTGCAAAAAAGATATCACTTCTTTATCCCTTACCTGCTGGAATGCCCCTGCTTCGATCCATTTGGAGAAGTAGTCCGTAAGTGCTAGCATGAAGACTATTTGCCCTGGGGCCACTGGTAGTTTTCCCACAATGTCCATGCCCCACCTCATGAAAGGCCAGGGTGTCAAGGTGGGATGCAATACCTCAGCTGGTTGGTGGGACATACCTGCATGCTTTTGGCAGCTTTCGCATTTCTACACGTACCTCTTTGCATCCTGGCGCATTGTTGGCCAATAGTATCCGTAGGCCATGATCTTGTTTGACAAGCTTCTTCCTACTGCACCTTTGCAGCTAAGAACAATAAGGAAAGCTAGCTACAAAATGAACAAATACAAAAAGAAACAAGACACCAAGAGATGGTGACGCGGAAAACCCCGGGAAGAAGGGTAAAAAACCGCAGGTGGAACTGAGTCCACCAATCCACTATATCTGAGAATTACAGCTTATGTTAAGTATCTTTTGAGTATTGTAGAGAGCAAAGAAGTATCTGAATGTAAATGATGTAAAAAAAACTCTCCTGTTCCTAAGATGATTCTGTTCTATTTGTACAAGTGCACACTACTTAACGTTGTTTACATTTAGCCGTTGACAACTAACTCCTATTCTTTTGCCACAATCTCCTAAAATCAAGGAACAGCTCCGTCTTCTGCTCAACCACGGATCTCGCCCTATTTTTTAGGCACAGCTGCTGTAACAACGTCTTTTGACCAAGCCTTGATTAGTAACTTATGCACTCTTTTTGAAATATTTTCCGAAACTTGTGAATACTTGCAATTGTTGTACCTGACTCTCCTTAGCTGATCTCCAGATAGCAGTGACAAACGCCCTACCTGCACTTTCCAGCTTGAGCAAATATTAGGACATAACAATCATCACTCTAGAAAAGGCAAAGGTAAGGAATAAAACTTCCTCCCGGGGAGTTACAGCCTCACTAGAATCCTTATTGATGAAAAAGTCAATAAACCTTTGAAAGCCACATTTGCTAGCACTAGCAGAGGGACTAGCAATTTGACGAAAGATGGATAAACATTGACTATAAAGTTTATTGTATTCCTTCACATGATGGAAACTTGGAAGATCAATCCCATATTTACTTGTGGTCCCAGTGATAAAGGCAATATATGGTCATTGGTCCCCATTTGAATAAGAAGCAATTAATGGCTGGATCCCAACAAGCCAATAAAGCAGTAGAAAGAGCTCCATCAAAAGAGATAGTTTCATAAGAAGCTAACCTCAAGAATGGAAGTATCTTGTTCTTGGTCCATTTCTCATGAAAAGGCTGCATGCGCAAAAACCACGCCCTTGCATCCACTCCTGAAATCCATCCCTTAAGTGGTTTATTGGATAGAGGCCTGTAATACCCCGAATTTTCAGAAGTTATTTTATTATTTATTAAGGTTTAATATTATTTCCACTCAAAAGTTGATTTATGATAACGCGATTTTATTTGATGACTATGTTTATTAAAATAATGATTTCATTTAGTTTTGATTTATTTAACAATATTAGAATAAATTATTTAATTATTTTATTATTCATTTCATTATTTCTAAATAATTAAACTCTTAATTTAGTTATGGGTATCCCTGCACAAGTTGTACCTTCATAATTGTCCAAATTGTCCATCCATATTAGCATTACAAAGCCCAAATGCCAAGTCCATACCTATATGCCTTTTAACCAAAAAGAAAATAAAAAAAAAAGGAAAGATGAAAACCGATCTTCATCTTCACCTCCCTCCTTCTCCTTCGACTGGTCCAAGGCACAAGAACCAAGAAAAATTCAGCACCTTCCTCCATCTCCTCCCTTCTTCTTCGTCCAATTCTCACACTCAACCCAAAAAATTCAACACAGAAATCTCACCTTTGTCAGCAATAATTGAATTAGGAGCAAAAATATTTTCAAAAACTAAACTCACACAACCACCATTACATTTTCTGTCCAAATCTTCCCTATAAATACTGATTCACTCTCATCAAATTTCTCAAGCAAAACACCTCAAAAGGTTTGCTTCAATCCTTTATCTTCTTCTTAAATTTCTTATTTTTGATTTTGAAAATTAAAAATGAAAATTCAAACCACCATAAACAACTCCTCTGTTCTTTTCTCCACTGGAAAATCACCACCTGACCTCCAACCCAAATTCAACTACCTCGAACCACCTGAATCGCAGCCAACCACCGCGACAAACACCAACCACTAGCCCTGTTCTCCCCCTTCGTGCATCCCCTGACCTCTGTTGTCGCGACCCGCGCGAACCACCACAACCCGCGCCCAGCCTCTTTTGCGATACCTCTCTCCGACCGTCAAGCCACCAAAAAATCGCCGGCACCACAAAACAGCCACCACAATTTTCCTTCGTGCTTCCCCTGCCTTCGCCTCCCCTGTTTTTCTCCCTCCTCTTATTTCGCCTTTCTATGCCTCGTTTCTCAGTTTGAGAAACTTAGGTTTTATTTTTGAAACTTCCTTTTACCTTTTTCCTTTTTCCTTTTAGTATTTGAGTTTTAATTTGTTTTATTTGGTTACTTTTATAACCTTTCACTTTCCTAAATTAGTCTATCTTACTAAGTTAGTATGTTTATTGTTTTAGTTTCACTTTTAATTTTTATAACTTGATAATGTTTCTTAATTTTCTAAAATAAAATAAGGAGTATAATAAAGTTAGTTTTTAATGTTTAAAATATTGATTTAGTTTTACTTTAATCTTTTATAACTTGATAAGGATTCTTAATTTTCTAAAATAAAATAAGGAGTATAATAAAGTTAATTTTTAATGTTTAAAATAGTTGTTAAAGATGATGAAAGTTAAGTTGAAATAATTTGTGAGTACTTAAAAGGATTTCAGAAATGATCTACTTTGATTTATAAACTCTCCTAAAGATCATTAAGAATTTCTTTAAGTTATTTGGATTATTTAAATTGTTTATTTTATATACTTATATAAAAAGGGGTTATTTAGGTAACTAACTTAGATCTCGTTAACATTTATTGTATACTCCGATTTCGTAGACGAGGAATATCAAGAGCGCTAATACGTTCGTGAACTTAACTTTGGGCACGCGTCGCGAGGTAACCTTCGATGCCCATCTAAACATAGATCCCGTTAGCGTAAAACGAATTGATTACGTGATTATGTGCTTATAAAAATTTATAAGCATGGACTATAATTATAAATTATCGATTTAATGCGGAGTATGAATACGAATGACAAAATGGATAACGACTATGGATTTCGATTACGAATCATGACCTTAGACGATATACGATATGACAAATATGTTTATTATAATGCTATTAAAATCAATTAATGTCATGTAGTAATGTTGTGATTATTATTATTATTATTATTATTATTATTATTATTATTATTATTATTATTATTATTATTATTATTATTATAATAATTATTATTATTATGATTATTATTATTGTTATTATTATTACTTTATATCATTATGATTATCGTGAATGTTATTATTATTATCAATATTGAGATTTTATGAAAGTTGGAATTGGTAAAAACTTGTGATAATGAAATGATTATGAATCTGAAGTAATGAATGAACTCAAGCGATGGTTGTGTTTATGAAATGAATTATTGAAATTGCTATGATTAGATTGAGTTTATGATGGATTGAATATTTTCACATTAGATTGAACAAGATGACGTAAATGTGTACGTGATTTATGTGATGACGTGAATTAAAAGATGTTAATCACGTAAATTGAAATATCGGAGGGAAATGATGAACAGGTTACCCTTTATGAGTGGTTCAGCGGCCCCTACAGGTTCTCTGGTTACTATGCTGATTATTCTGTTACTGTCTTCCTTCTATCTTGTAGTGATCCAAGTAGAAGGGGTGTGCACACTAGGGACTCTGTTATTATGGCCATTATGATATCCGTAGGTGGTTACAGGGGATTGATCCCGGCCTACAATGTTAAAGTAAGTGGTTACAGGGGATTGACCCCGGCTTACTAGCGTTCTCTTTCCTCTCCTTGAATAACTGGATTAATTGAATTAATGATATGATTATTCAATGTATATATGTGTGTATATGCGCTATGACTTCCAAACTATTAACTTACTACTTTACAAAGTATTTTCAACTTAAGTATTTTACGAGATGGAGTTGGAATTACTCAGTTTTTCAGATTTTTGGGAGCTTGTCTCTCTTGTCTCTTTTCAATGTATTTGTGCAGGTGGGTGATCGATCGGGGGAACAAAAGGGAGATCATTTAGAGTTGTCATCCACTTAGCATATGATTAGCTTTTGCTGGAACTCTGAAGCACTTAATTAATTACTAATATTTAATGAACAATTCACTAGGTTGTAAGGAATAATGAATTTGAGTTTAGTTTGTTTATTAACTTAGCCTTGTATTTATTTCCAAGGAGATAAGTGCGGCGGTAGCGCCACCCGTCGGGTCGAACCCTCGTCGATTTTATTTTCGACGGGGGTGTTACAAGGCCATTGAAAACGAACGCTCGACCTTGAAGTGAAAGGGAGAGTCCTAGGTTTGCTATCTTCTAATATAATCTAATCCAAGAATTGGTGGCACTACTCCAGAATATGTTGATGGTGTTATTTCCTTAGAGTAAATGGAAATCCAAGTCCAATGGCAGTTATTCTTTCCTCAAAAGGCTTATCGGTAATTTCTGAATGTTTCTTCAAATACCAGAACATTTGGGGCCTGTAATGGACGAGATTCACCTTTATGGCGGTGCACAATTGGTAAGCAGCAGTGGGGTGCATGGAAAGGGCCTTTGCAGCCAGTGTGTTGCTAATTTCATCTTCGTTGTGAGTTTGCAGCCAGTGTGTTGCTAATTTCATCTTCGTTGTGAGTTTTTATTCCCTCGGACATGGTGAAATTTAAAAATTCAATTGTTGTATGCGAGTTTGTGGAAATTAAATTGGTCTGAAAAGATTTCGAGTTTTCCTAAAATTCTGAAAAAGGTTACTAATGAAGAAAACAACTGAAAAGTATAAAACGTGCGAGAAGCATGTCCTTTTTGGATCATTTTGTTTATGGACTATCTTAATGCCAAGCCTCAAGAATTGAATAGAGGGTCAGATGAAAGCCTTAAGATTTTGTAAGCCCATCCCACTAAAGCCCACTACTAAAACCACCCAGCCCAGACCATGAAATCAGTCCAACCCGACCCATGAACCAGAGCTGCCCAATCCAAGTAAATATTGAACCAATTTGTTTATATTTTAATCAAATTGTATATATTCTAATCAAATTGCATATATTATAATTCAATCAAATTTAAAAATAATGAAATTATTCATTAATATTAATATTTGTATATATTTTTAATTCATTTTAAAGATTTTATGTAACAATAATGAATAATTTCACTGATTAAATAATTTTGAAAAAAAAATTCTCATGTCGGCCCGTCAGCCTAGTCCAGCCCACCAGACCCACGAATCGTGAAAACCGATAACAGACCGGTGTGGGACAAGATTTTTGAGCTCGCAAACCAGCCCACCCAACCCATGAATTTCACGGTCCGGTCCTGGGCCGTGAAATCTCAGCCCAGCCCACGATCTGGCTCGCCCAGTCCCCACCAGTGGCCATCATGGACTCCATGTTAAATGAATAATTGACTAGGTGGCCCAAACCTGTAAGCAAGCAGTTCGGCCCATATTTCAATTGAAGGGGCGTACTTTTCAAAAGTTCAGGTTTTCATGAGATGACATTTTCCTTAAAAAGGGAATAACGTAATGATACAAATCACAACTCATCGCCTGATTATTGACCTCTGATCCCTTCATCTCCCAAATTTTGTTTCTCTCTCAAAAAATTTCAAATGGCTTCCCATTCATCATCGTCATCCTCATGTTCTGAATTTCCCTCCATATAGGAGGAAAGTTCTTTGGAAATTAACCAGCCTTGGCCACAAGAGCCAGCCCCTCACCCTCCTCAAATAATCCATATGAGGAGTCAGAGGATGAGGAAGAAGAGGAGAACTCTTCCTCTGAAGACGAAAGGGGTGACCCTTTTTCATCAGAGGAGGACGTCCCTGATGACGCCTCTGAAGAATCCTCACCTTCTTCACTAGAGAATTCTGGTGGTGATGATGTTGATGATGAGGAAGAGGAGGAAGAAGAAGAATAAGAGGAAGCTTCCCCTTCTGCCCACCAATGGGAGGAGGAAGAAGATGATGATGAGCTTGTTGCCAAAAGGAGGAGAGTTTTTGGCAGAGGCAGCAACCCCAAAGGGGATTACGGCAACAGCGACTCCGACGCTGATTCCGACGCCTTTAAATAGTCGTCGCCAATAAATTAAATGTAGACCTAGACTTAGGACCCTAGTTCTAAGTTCATAGTTCAAGATTCTTAAAATCTTCAATTTTAGGTTATATTTTAATTTATGTTAATTTTATAAAACATAAAATATTTTGCCTATCTTTTGCATTTTTTGATAATTTCAGTATTTATTTTTCTTTTATATTATTCAAATTGTTCAATTTTTATGTAATTTATTGTTTGCTTAAACAAATAATTAAATTCTAAAAAATGAATAAGATGAACGGTTTATAAAACAGGCATATCAAATAATGTATGACAGAAATTTAATTCCCATTAAAAAAGAGTTATGCAATGACTCTTGGGAAACTAAAACTGAAATTGATTTGAAGTTGGAACATGATTACTCCTAAAGAGTAATGATGAGAGTTCCACTTGGACATGCCATCAATATTACCAAATTAATTCTTAAATGCTGAAATGCAAATATGTTAAGAGTTAAGGGATATTTAGTGGGATAACCATGTTTGTCCACTTTACCGGCGAAGGGAAAAGATAAGGGATAAAAATAAAAGAAATTAAGATAATTTAATAACTTAATTAATTATATGTAAAA
This sequence comes from Beta vulgaris subsp. vulgaris, assembly GCF_026745355.1. Lineage (NCBI taxonomy): Eukaryota > Viridiplantae > Streptophyta > Magnoliopsida > Caryophyllales > Amaranthaceae > Beta > Beta vulgaris. Next base: position 29,358,943 of record NC_079205.1, on the reverse strand, counting down.
CATGACATTTAGTTATCCCTTATAAATAGGAATAACTTTTTTATTCAAGTAGTATAAATTGATCTCTAGTGGTTAAGATCAATTCATTAGTTACTTAAATCCTTCTCTCCATACAAAAAACAATGGCTAATCCTCAAGTTAATACTATTCCTAATTTTCCTGGAGAATGTTGGAGGCATAGATTTAATATGGATATTGTTAAAGAAGATTGGGAAGAGTTTAAGGATGTTGAAACCAAGAAATGGCAAGTGAAGATTCTAAAATATATTGGGGAGGATCCAAAGATCCAACAACAAGATTTAGAAGAAAAAGAGTCTAGCGCCACAAAAATAGGAAGCGACCTAGACTTTATAGCGACTAATCTTTGGCCCCTATTGGGAAAAGAGGATTTGCTCAATTTAGATGGTATGCAACGCTTGGGGAATAAATATTGTCAAACAATTTTTCCCTTTAGATCTAGCCCCTAAATACCATAGATCAATTATCTGTGAGAGTGTCCTAGGTGTTTTCAAAAGGAAATACCGAATAGTCCAGTTGGAAAACAACACCAGCTTTAGAAAATTGATCCAATACAAATGCACTTGTCGCTTATGGCAAGAGCATATAAGGGATACTGGTTTTCCTATGCCCTTGAATGATGACTACTCAGATGATGATGACCTAGATGTGGGAGAACACGAAGCACCACAAATCGTCATCAGCTTTGCCCATCTTAGGGTAAATTAGAATTTAATGGAGTATTGAACATTAGTTCATTAATGCTACTAGGTTTATGTTATCAACAAATTATATGTTCGTAGTTTCCTTTAAATACTATGTAATAGTAGGTAATGATCAATAAAATACGTTTTTATTTTATGATTAAACCTAAATCATATTATGATCAGTTTTTCTTTATACGTACCAAAGTACGTACTTATATTCATAATACTCATGCATTAAACTCAAATGTTTAAAAGAGTATAATGAATCGAAAAATTGAAAGTTAAGCCCTAATATTTATAAAAATGAAGTCAACATGAGGACTACTATCAAATTAGTCAAGTACTTTTCTAAATTTCTTGAAAAGTAATTCAAACACTTAATGATTAATCCTAGGAGTTATTACTAAAATGACCGTTATAGGAAAACCGGCTATTTAAAGAAGTTTGTGTTTAGAGATATCACTCATTATTTCATCTCTAATTTACAAAATTAGAAAAAACTTTCTCAATCATCCTCTGCCCATTTCATAAAAAATTCAAAAAAGATGGATTTCAACCATCATGAAGATGAAATAGGCGACCTTGATGAAGATTGTTTCAATCATCATCAAGCTCTAGACATTGTCCAAGAGGAAAAGGAAGTTTTTAAAACAACAAAAATTCAACAATGGAACGCTCATATGGCCAGGATCTTTGGAGATGATCCAATCATAGAGCCGGAAGATCCAACGATGGCAGAGTCCAGCGCTACCAAAGTGGACGCTAACACTGACTTGTTGGCCACTTTCATCTGGCTAAGACTACTAGAGAGTTCACAAGATGAACTTTTCTTAGTCTGTAATAAGTGGGGGAAAGAGATATCTAATACCTTCAACTTTCCAAGACCCCAAACTCTTACTTGGGCCTATGCCAAGAGTTTAGCCCTAATATATATGCACCCAGACGTCTGTCAAGGTCATAAGGATGGAGCCATGGCAGGATGAATCTGAGGGCATAGCGGTACACTTCAAGTGTCTCAGCCAATTATGGGAAATCTGGGTCTCGGAGGCTTTTTTTCCCCTGGATGTATCTTGCCCTTTTGAATAGAAGGTACACCTGGGATCATACTTACCAAAGGATGATCTTCAGGGCAAGATTTAACTACGTACCTGGAGATGGCTACTATTTTGCCATCATAAGGTATGTGGCAGGGTATAAGATTGAAGACTACCATACCATGGTAGAACTTGTTTGTCGGGACCATCTTCAGAAGATTCCCATTTTAATTAAAAATGTAATATTTATCTACAAATAGATAAATGTCAGTTTTTAGGAGAATTGCTTCTAAAAGCAATTTCTTAAATGTAATGCGAAATACTAATTATTAATAAAATAATTATGTTTTATGGTATTTAAAATTACCTTGTGTCATTCGATGCTTTTTTTTCTCCAACATAACTGTCTTCTAATTAAGCGGTTAAGAAAATGAATGGTTAAGAATTCAAATCTTCATATATAAATATGTAGAAGGAAACAACATATGTGAAGGTCAGGAGACAATATATTTGAAAAGGTTAGTAATGAATTTTACTCAACCATCAATATTTCACCCAACATCGCCAACAGATAAACCTTATCTCTATAAGTGTTTAAATCATCATAAAGCGTTGGACTTTCTATCCGGGGATAAGGATAAATTCATAAGAGAGGAGTCTATCAGATGGAATACTACAATTGATAGGTATTTTGGCAAGAATCCTATAATACAAAAGGATCCAAAATATACAAATAAATCTAAGGCCTTTCAAATAAGGTCAGATGTAGACTTAATGCAAGCATGCATATTTCTAAAACTTGACCTCCAAGATCAGGTTACTTCTTTATTAGTATGTAAAGCTTGGGGAAAAGTTATCATGGAAGAAGCATGGGAACGAGATATGCCTTGGAGATACCTAAAAACGCTCTTTGTTAAAGGTAATACAAAGAGTATAAAAATCTCGCGAATAGTACAAGGATCATCTTCAAGAGATATAGTACAATGTACATGTACATGTCAAGTGTGGCATAATCTTATGATCCAAGGTTTAGATCCCTCTTGGATACTGCAAAATCATCCTTCAGGATCACATCTAAAACAAACTTTTCTAATGGATTTCACAATGGCTAGAAGGAAGAAAGAAGGAATGCATGATAGAATATTCTTCTCTACTAAATTTAGCCATTCTAAGGAGAAATTTGTTGATCATCTTAGAATTTCAGAGGAAGCAACTTTTAGAATGCTTCTAAAACAAATTGGTTATGGCTATTGAACTGTCTCATTATTGCTCTTTGATTGCCTATCCTTATACTGCCCTTCTCTTTTATCTCCTAGTGGTCTTGAAAGTCTCCCTTTGCTAATCTTGACCTCCGTTGACTTCGCTTAATGGACTTTATACTCATGTTGGGTTCTTATGTTGACGCCAGATTAAACATTTTGAGCTTTTACCCAATGTACCACAATAAATGTTACTTAACATCTAAAAATGATAGTAACAATATGATATGAGATTGGTTTAATTTAAAATTGTTATTACTGTTATTTTTAGTGACGACTTTGTAAGGATTTATAGTTAGTTCATAAAGGAGTTTAGAAGGAATAAGAAGGTCAATTTATTTATCTGAATCGTAGTGAGAACAGTAGTTAATTATTGGTATCGTTGTTGAGGTATAATATGGATATCGATTTGTGGAGCTTGAAGAAATTAAGGGAGCTTAAAGTTTTTGAGTTATTGGATTTGCATCTTAAGAAATTGGTTTGCAATTGAGGTAACCTTTATATTCAGCAAAATGTATTTAAGCTCGTGCTTGTGTTATATTGTATTTTGATATCGTTTATAGTCAAGGCCATGGTTATAGATGCATTTACATGTGCTGAGTTATAAATTTATATTGATTGATATAAAGCATGTTAAGTTTTGTTTTGTTATTGGAATTGCTCGAAAATATTTATGTTTCTTGAAATACGATTTGAATATGATAATGAGAAAATAGTTTCGTAATTGTTTTAGTTGGCTTAACTTATGAACTGATATGAATAGTGGGTAAGTTACAGATGGAGGGAAATGATTCAGACATGAGTTAAGACTAGATAAGGTCGAATATTCTATTATGTTATGTTACGTTATGTTCTGCCAAAACCTCTACTTGCGAGCAATTTATGTTAAGTGATTAAGCTATGCCAGCGATCTATTTTCAAGGTTGAATTCTTTTACGAACAATATCCAAGTTTGTTATTATATGGAAAACGTTTTCGAACTAAAATCGTTTTGACGGCTGAAGTGAAGTTATTGAGCTTTCCGGTCATTTTATTTTTGTTTTTGTTTTGTATATCCTTATGTGATTTACAGGTTCGTGTTGGAGGCTCAGATTGGATTAAAGCGATAATTTGGTTGTTGAGTAGTAAATATATTAGTGATTCAGAATTAGTAATTGGAAGTATTGAAGTGCTTTATGAATAAAATATTATGTTGTTTTGAGAATCGGAGCAAAGTACTCTCTAATCAAATATTAGTTTTGAAGTTATTTGTTGTGGGCCCTGACCCACAGGTCCGGGATCGTATAAAAATATTTTTTTTCGCTGCAAGATAATATGATTCGAGGTCTATTAACTGTTAATCGAGATTTGTGTATTTTAAATGTAATTAGCTAGCAGCTCGAAAGTGTGGGCTGTTACACAATTTGTGGTTGTATTGATATCTGGTAGGCGGAGAATTCTCTTTAGACGATTTCTAAGGTTATTAAAGTGCCCTCACATATTGTCTACACAAGGTACGTACATACCTATGTGTTGGTGGACTAGTACATGTCTTAAGATTAAGATTGATGTAGTATTATGTATAGGGAACTATTTATGGTTCATATGTGATTTATATTCAAGTGGAATTACATGTTTTATGTTGTTGATGTTGATTATGTTGATTATATTATGTTTGTGTGGATAATTGATGCAAGCATATGGGATTGTGAACTTTACTTTATTAATTCACATGAATGATTAATAATTATGTTGTTATTAGATCATAAATTGGATCATGTTATTTCCTTTGGATTATTTTATTTACTTTGTGAGAATCGAGTGCCTTATTTGGTAAGATGTTTATTCACCTATGAAATGTTAGTTGATTGTTGACTTAGATCAATAAATAAATAATGGTTATGGAATAATGGATTTACTCTTGGATTGTTAAGTTGTTGATCACCTTATCTAATCCTAAGATAAAAATGGAAGTTTCATATATACTTGATGATTATAGTGTTTGTCTTTGTGAGTCATAACAAGTAAATAATTTATTAATCACTTAAAGTGGAAAGTGATAGCAATAAGCTTTAGTCTTGTGCACGTATGAAGTGTTGGACTAGTATTAGTTGGAGTAGTTGGTATCACTTAGCTTTTCTTGCGACCGGATTGATCAGTATCGTGTCCTATTTTATTAAATGAGTACCTCGATATCGTTGTTCATGGGAGTACAGGGTCACGCTCGTACTTCGTTTTCTAAATTGAAGACTAGTTTGGTTTGAACAACTCTTTTCATTGCCTATTCAATCTAAATTGATTAACTTATTGGTTGTGGAGTCAAGTTCAGTAAAGTTAGTCTGTCATCTTATTATATTTATGTAGTACTCATATTTGCTGATGATTACGTATTTTTGTGTGTATGTCGATCATGGCTATGTCTTATTGATCCTGTGATGACCCATTTGGTGATAAGTCTCTCAAGATCAATAGTGCATCGGTTATTCTAGATTTGAAGAAGATGAATCAAGGGTTCGGGATTCATGGAGAGCTTTTGTTATCTTAATGATTTTTATTAGTTGATTTTTAATTATGGTTTGAGTATTTGACTTTTAATTTGGTTTGACTTTTGGTTTTGTTTGGAGTTGACTTTATGGGTGACTAAGTTATTATGTTTTCAAAGTATTTATCATTTACGATGTAAAATTCTAAATAAGCCGATAGGTTATCACAATGGCAATAATGATTTAGTAATTATCTAAGTTTAATATTAAAAAGGTAATTTGGAAAATAGAGAATTGTCGGGGTGTTATATATATGCCTCAACACGATTTAATTTCTTCATGAGTGGAGCCTCATTGGTTTTCTTGGATGCAAACTCCATCTTTCTTTACCTACCATTAATGTTATAACATTCATTTTCATATTCCCAAGCACCCCGGCCGTCTTCAAGAAAGTCTCCCCAAAATAAGAGGTACTTGCGAATCTTTTTCAATATTTGTTACCACGAAGTCACATGGTATGTGTATACTCCTCACTTGCAAGGATACGTCTTTGTAACTCTCTAACAGGGACTTTGATCAAATGATCTACCATTTGAATCATTTTTCTTGTAGGTTTAAGCTCCAAATTAAGATTATTTGCAATTGAGAGTGACATAAGGTTAACACTTGCTCCCAAATATGCTAATACTACCTTAGGTTCCAAATCTCTGATCTTAAATGGTATTAAGAATGAACGTGGGTCGTCAACCCTTTTTTTTTTTTTGGGGGGGGGGGGGGGGGCTTGTTTTGGAGAATGGAGCTAACATCGGCGATGAGAGCATTTGTGGAGACTTCCTCTGATGTTTTCTTGTTACAGATAAGTTCCTTGAGGAACTTGGCATAAAGCGGCATTTGTGCCATTGTTCCTCCATCCATCACTTGCATTGTTGTTCCATCTTCCTTTATTATTAAAGTTGGGATTTTCCTGACCTCTAGAGTTCACCAATACAACATGGTCTATAGACCCACCACAATATGAACTAGCATGATTCGAACCAGCACAAATTTCACAAGAAAAGGCATGAGAAGTGATATGGGTAGGAGGTGACAAGCTTACCTTTTCCAACTTCTTTGCAAGGGTATCAAGTTTTGCATTAATGTGGTCAATAACATCAAGATCATACTTGCCCTTTATTCTAGTAGAGTTCCCGCAAGATTTGTGTCTTACTACCTCTCCAATTATCCGATGATCTGATCTGAAATTTCGGATATCCGATCCGATTTTTGTCTTGGGATATTTCGGATCGGATATCTGAAAAAATTCAGATTTTCGGATCAGATACGGATCGAATTTTTTCCATTTATGGTACCTAAAAATCCGAATTTATTTTTTTTCAAATGAAATATGGCAACAAGCTGAGGGCAGTATACTCCTTACTCATTTCCAGTGCACTAAACTACTAAATTGTGGAAGAGTTGAATGTATGGCAGCAAGCTGCCAAGTGGCCCAACATCAGCCACTTATAAATTATGTATGTAATACAGATTGTAGATTGCCACTTTCAACATACTAAATTTCAATATTACATTATTATGTATGTAGTGTGGGCTGCCAACAGGACCAACATTATCAGACAATAGGTGTATCAGTGGGCTTTGGAGTTCGAAGCAAATAAAAAAGAAAAGTCAGATCAATTATCGGATATCGGATCGAAAATCGAATCCGATCAGATCCGAAAATTTCGGATCGGATTTTTGGCGATCCAAAATTTCGTATCGGATCGGATTCGATAACCGACAATGTGCACCCTTAATAACCATGGAGGAAAGAGAAAAAAGGAAAATAATCAACTAATAAAAACTAGATCTTAGCAAAAAAAAAATGTATGAACTAAACAAGATTAGAGGAAGAGAAAATGAAATAAACAAGAAATTACCAACTTTTAAGCTTGCATAAATCTAAAGATGGAGTTCAAAAGCTTCAAACCTCAACTTTGTTTCTCCTAAGGTTATAAAACTTGAGTGCTAAAAATATTTCATCTCTATCTAATTATAATATAAATTAGCTAAACCTTAAAATGAAAGGAGTTTCTCTTATATAGTCCTAAAATAAAATAAAAAAAAACTCAATTACAAGTAGCCCTCGTAAAAACATCCCAAAGAAAAGAAAGGAGTTTTTGGAAAACCCAGTGACCCGGACGGGTGACCCGACCCGAGCACTTAGGTGCCCCTGACCTGGGCGGTTTGATCAGGGAGGAAAGTGGTTGGCTCGAATTCTGACCCAGCCAAGTCAAGTCAAGTCAACCCGAGCATAACTAAAATTTCAATTTTGTCAGTTCAATTTCAGACGTCCAAATTTCAATCGTTTTTCATTGTAATTGAGCTTGTGGCCACTTGTAGGAAATCTATTGAGCCAATCTTTCATCATGAACTTGAATCGCTCAAAAATGATTTCTACGCTGAAAGTTTTGGTCATTTGAATTTGACCCTTGGGCAAATCCTTTCAAAACCTTTTATGTTTGTCTCCATGAACTCAATTATGCTTCTTTGATGCTTCCTTGTCCTACCTTTTCGATCTTAATATTCGAGGTTGTGCAAGTGTACTCCAAGCATGGTACTAAGTCTTGAAACAAAACAAAGTGCCCAAAGAAAGTTCATAAAAGGAGAAAAAATTGACAAATAAAGGAAATAGCTTACAAACTAGCCTAAACAAATTCAAAAGCAACTACAATACCAACTAAAAGCAATCAAAAAGTATAGCAATAAACAAGACATCACGAAATATGTGGAAAAACGAAAATGTCTCTAATTTGAGGTTTTTAGCTTGTCGAGCAAGCAACTTCTTTTCTTCTATATGTTCTTCTTCGAGACTTATGCAACGATTCCTGAAGTGTATGCCAAACCTAAGCTCTGTTCTCCGAACCTGCAGAAACAAAAACCAACTTGGGAGGTTTGGGTGGTGGTTTCCCCCCTTCGAAACTTAAGTCAGATATCCTGCAGGCGAAAAAGTGGGCTTTTATCCTTTAATCAATTAAAAAAAACCCTTCAAATGTCAATCTTTTCCTCTTTCTTCTAGAACATGTGGACGGATCTGATTGGTTTATGTGTCTCTTTGCAAGTCCTTTATTTTTAGGTTACAACAAGAGGTAGTATATAATATAAGATATTGATAGTCAAAGATGTGAATAGTCAAGTTTGACCAGTCAATATAATGCATCTATTAAGAAATAGATGAAGTAATTTTTAATTAAATAAATTACATAAATATGAATTATATAAAGTTAAAAAATAGCAACATTAGAATAATTTTAATAATAAGAACGTAATAATTTTACCCGAAAAGATTAGAGAATGGAAAATAAACGTGAAAAATTCAGATCGAAAATTCATGGTGTTACATTAACAAATAACGGTAACGGTAATAATAATTATTTGTCCGTTCCTAAACGTTTCTATTGCCACTCCATGGTGATGCTTGTTCATAGAATTTACCAAGTACCTCTTTAGAATGTGGATTAAATTTATCAAAATTATTGTCATATTTGTTACTACCTATCAAAAAAGGTCATCAATATAAAGGACATCTATGATAAGGTTGGTTATTGGAGTAACTATTATAAACCTATCGATTACCAATATGTTGTTTATTGGTGCAAACATTATTAGGTTACATATTGAGGGATTGATCTTTAAGATTAAGAAATTAAAGTTTTAATTGAAATTGAAATTGAAACTGAAATTGAAATGGACTTGAAAAGAATACCGTGGCCGACTTTACACAAATAGCATCTAGACATACTATTACCTACAAGAACAACGGTCAATTGTTCAAAATGTCTTGGTTAATGCCAATTCTTGCATACTTCATTTGTTTTCTTTTTGAACCATTTCATTTTCCACTTTCGCCGAGACACTTGTTTGAAAGTTAATATCTCTAATTGCATATAAGTAAAAGATATAAAAATTTGATATTTGAAATTCTCGCGTTGAGACGAATTTAACAAACCCCCAACTTGACAATTGTTTTTTCTTATATAATTACACAAGATATCTTAACAAAGTTGGTTGATAAATAACGCCAAAAACAAAATAATGCAATTAAAAAGACAAAGGAACGACATGTGTGGGCTTACGTAGACACAAATTTTGTTTCAAATGCGTGAAACTCTTGCAGTGGTCGTGTACAGTATTTTTGACACTACTTGATTGAAAATGCGCATACATAAATTCAAGAGCCGGAAGACATAACTAAAGCATAGGCAACTCCTGTACCATGGAAATTGGAGATTCAGGAAGCTTGTATCGCTGTGAGGTTTTGCAGGTTTTGCCCTCCCTTTAATACAAAAATTAGATTTTGTTGTCAGAAAATTATCAAGTACACAATTCAAACAAGAAAGATTCGCTTATGAAGCCGAGCAGTCAGTAGTCTCTATTAATTTGACAGTGCCGATAACTTCGTAATTACGTACAGTACATGAACTGGAAAATATATAGATATCATTCTACTTATATCTTAGAGATTTCTGTAACATAACTTCTGTAAAGCCGGCAAAAGTTTCGTCCTAGCTTTGTTGACATTCGACCATGCGGTAATTATGTTGTCGGTATCACAGCCCTGATAAATCATGATCTTATAGAGGCAGGCCCATACGTCTGATTTTCCAAAGATTTAAGTTGATATATAAAAAAAAGGGCAGGACTGCTAAAAATTTCTATCAAGAATCTGAAGCTGTCCGGATCACCATCTATGATATCAGGAAATAGATCAGATGACTCATCATCCTGCTGTATAGAAGAGAGTTCATCCATGTCTTGTTATTAGCATGGATGAATAACAAAGATTAAGTTGAAATAAAGCCGTGCCCATACATCTGATGTTCCAAAGATTAGTTTGATACGGGAAAAAAGCAGGAATGCTAAAAATTTCTATTCAGAATCTGAATCTGTGTCCGGATCACCATCTACTATATCAGGAAATAGATCAGATGACTCGTCATCCTGTTGTATAGTTGAATTCATCCATGTCTTGTTATCAGCATGGGTAGTAACATCAGCATCTACCCCTGTTGTTGAGGCAATGCCCTTAGCAGCTGAAATTGATTGACCTGATACAGGTGTTAAGCTCAGCATATCAGAGGCACATTCATTTAATATATTTTCCTCAATCCCCTTCTTAGCAGACAGAGTATTACTCATTGGCTCTTCATGTTGCTGCACATCCATCATTACACTGTCCTTTGATTTTATTCTTTTGTCAAAGTTTGTTGGTTCTGAGCCTTCATTTCTTTCCTTTGACACCATCTCGTCAGGTAAGCCACTGACAGCATTAGGGTCTTCATCGTTTTGATCCCTGGAAACGTCTTGTAAGTTTTCATCAAATTGCACGTCTTTGCAAACTTCACCTGCTAGAACTTCTGATCCAGGATCGTCTTCCATGTAAATATCATTTAGGAAGTCGTAAACATCATGAGAATTGCCGTGACCTGTACTTAAAGTGCTATCCTTGTGAGGTACCTTGTGTTTAGGACCACCAAAATCTATCATCCCTGAAGAGTAGCAACTCCCATTCGGCAGTGACATATCTATTAGAGAAAGAGCTCTGGGATGTACAAGCACTTCCAGGGCCAGAAGCGCTTGAGCACAAAATTCAGCCACCTTAGTTCCAGTGTTTTGCTTCCCTGATGAGACAAATGATAGAACAATGTCAATGCATTTATACTTCTATATACTTGAATATGTTGTATAGGACTTTAGGAGAGTCGCATGCATGCAAATTTAGAGCATGCTAAAGCTTCTAAAAAAATTGACTCAAGAAAACTAGCTTGGTAGACCCTGTGATAATAGTTCAAAGATCAAAATATGGGAACTGACTTAAGAATGGGAAGAGCTTCAAATTTCTGTTACTAATTTACTATTGGAAAGTCTGTTGATAGTTCAAAGGATGACAAAGAATGCTAACTGATCCACAATGTGAAAACTTATGCTCCGCACCCCCTCTTTCTATGCATTTACGCTTTATACCCTACCATCTCTCTCGGACGGAAGCAATTCCTCAATCCCTTTCCTTTCCCTTAACTTTCTCAATTTGAAGAACACCTACCCACCTGACCATATATCTTTGTTTTCTTTTCTGCTGGTTGCCCTTTTTCTTCTCCCTTACTCATTTCCCTTCACTCTACTTTTACTCTCTTTGAGAATACCCATCTCATTCTTGTTTTCTCTTTACTAGTCCTTTAATCCTCCGACATATGCACGTACATTTGACGTTGTTGGAATATTATGACAACCAAAAATCTAAGTTAGTGTTTTGTTGGTTAGCCACCAGAAGAGCCAGCTTTACTGTTGTTTGAAGATAATTTTGCATCTATAAGGTAGGGTATTCTCAAAATTGGTGAAACGGCATGTATGGAAAAATATACATACGAGAGGGTTGAAATGGTATATGTACAACTTCTGATTGTACATGAAATCAAAAAATGGTTTATAAATCTGGTGGTGGGGGGCATGCGTAGCTGATAGTTGTTTTTTAGGGGGGGGGGGGGGGGGGGGGGGGGGGGGGGGGGATTCTGGTTGTACTATATGTGCAGGTTATTGTACGACACGGGTTGTAATGGTATATGTATGGCTTGTAATGGTATATGATGGATGTGGTGACCATGGCAGATGAGAGGTGGAGTGGCAGCTATGGTTATGTGATATGATTCAGTGAATGAAATCTGTTTTGCTTCGAATAACTTCACTCAGTTAATCTCCACTGAGGGTTCTAATTAACTTTTAGGGCTTTACTCACCTTAAATTTGAATTACGTAAGGGTTTGAGATTGGTTTATTACCTATATCTAAGGATCTTGTGTTTAGGTTCACTCCCTAAAAACAATGAAAACTTGGAAAGAAGTACGGCCAAAGCTCAATAGACAAACAAATCCGAAAATTTAAATTCATCAAATAATTCAATGACTTTTGGGCATTTATAATACATCAAAGAAATTCTAAATTAACTAAAACTATGAAAATAAAAATCTGCAAACTAAAATCTACCCTACAAGCCTAAGATAACTAACAATCTAAGATGAAGATAAACTAAGCTAGTCTCCTATGTGCTGAAAACAAATAAAACCTCTTCCAAGTAGGAACGAAACCTTGTAAGCAAAAAGACTTCTACTAACACTAGACTCCTAACTCAACTATAATTTTAACTTAATTAGGAATCCCAATCCAACTAGGACTTGGACTACTAATCCAACTAAAATTAGGAGTTCTAATTCTAATATAGCTAGGATTGCATAAGTCCTATTCCTACTAGAACACGGGAAACTACCAATACTCCTAACACAAATAGGAGTATTTTGCAAGTTGCATTTCTAAGAGAAATTAAGGTATTCAATTATACATCATTCCCTACCTCTTAGAAAGATCCCTTCTCCTCAACGGTCTTCGAAGAAATCCAAGGAACTATCCAAATCAAACGCACAAAAAGATACACAATCAGAAATTTGCGTCGACCAAGAGCACCCTTTTTTCACGAATATTTATAATTCCAAAACTCCAACTTGACATCAAAATAAGTTTGTTCATCCTAAAAGTAATAACATGTAGGAACTTTGAAAAACCAAGATCATACGTAGTTCGAGAAGCCAATGCAAAAGGAACAGCCGCTTCCGCATGAGAAACAACAAAGATCAAGCCTTTATCCTTAGAACAAGAAAAAGTTTTAATCTTTTCTTCATACTCAACAATAGGAAGTTGTTGTGAACGTTCTTCTACATAATCATCAATATAGATAAGATCATTAGCTTTTTCTTGTGGTTGTTTTGAAATTCATTGTTGAAACAAATCTTGAATCTTTGTGTGTTATTCCTTTAATTTTGTGCCAATCTTTCTTCAAGGGTTGGTGGACATCTAAGATCTTGTAGTTCTTGTTTAGCCCTTTCAAATCTTTGATAAGCTTCCAAGAAAGCAAGTGGCAAATCCTCGAAAATCCATAGATCTTAAACACACATAAATTGGCAGCAATTATCATCAAACGATTTGCTCAATGCGAACTCGTCATTCATCAAAAACATGAAATTTTAAGTGTAAAATGTAAAAGATCTTCTATCTCCAACGAATTAAAAAATCATCATATTCCGACTTCGCACGCACTCACGCTCCTTTCAAAGGTACATGTGTCAAACTGGTGTGACATAATTTTCACGCAAAAGTTACTAGTGGTTGCGCCTTCGTTAGTTCTTCAATTGCGCTGAAATTTGACACAAGGTAGCCCTGCTTGTTAGCTTTCCAAAAAACCAAAAAAATCAGAAATCCGACCTTCCAAGCGCCCTCACGCGCCACTTTCATAACACTGCTATGATACTACTTGATATGATTCCGCAAACATATGCTAATTAGCTTTGAATAACCTTCACTCATTTGATCTCCACTAAGGGTTCTAATTTACTTTTAGGGCTTCACTCACCTTAAACTTGAATTTAGGAAAGGGTTTGAGATTGTTTATTAGCTTCACTCACTAATTCACACAAATCTCCGTTAGATTTGGTTTCACTCGCGTAAATCTAAGGATCTTTTGTTTAGGTTCAAACCCTAAAAACAATGAAAACTTGGAAAGAAACAAGACCGAAATTTCAATTCATCAAATCTGAATTTTTATTCAATGACTTCGAATATTTAAAATACATCAAAGAAATCCAAAATTAACTAAAACTAGGAAAACAAAAGTAGCAAACTGAAATCTATTCTACACTCCTAAGATAAATAACAAAGTAAGATAAAGATAATCTAAGCTAGACCCCTATGTGCTTAAAACAAGTAAAATCTCTCCCAAGTACGAAAGTAAAACCTTGTAAACAAAAATGATTTCTACTAACACTAGACTCCTAACTCAACTATAATTCTAACTCAATTAGGAATCCCAATCCAACTAGAATTAAAGTTCTAATTCTAATAGAACTAGGATTATAGGACACCTATTCCTACTAAAACTAGGAAAATTGTCAATGCTCATAACAGAATTAGGAGTATTTTACAAGTTGTGTTGCTAAGAGAAATTAAGCTATTTAATTATACATCAATATGAGTGGCTCATAGTTTCAAGAGAAGGGAAGACATGAGTTCTAACCTCTACACAATTTTTGGCAATGCCCAACTATTACCAAAAGTTTAGAGTTAGTGACTACCCCCTCTATCTCTAAATGTATGCACTGCATTTTTTTTTTTGGGTAAAAGTTTAAAATCTTTCACTGCATATTCCCAACAATATATAAGAAAAATATAGTTATACTATATCTTTTTAAGATAGTCTCAATGTATATTTTCATGACATCTAGTTTTCATAATTGATAATAGATGTGCAATAATATATAGTTTGAATATGCATCTTGGAGACCGTCAATAGTCCAATGGAGCATTTTATTTATTAGAGGCATGACTGCAGAGGACGAGGATGACTACTAAAAGATATAATCTTGAACTACGACAACAAATACTATACCGATTGAAGGTTGAAGGAGCAAATTCCTAGATTGAGGTACCTTTATGGAAAAGCTCAAGGCCCTTAGACAGATATGGTGACCGATAACCAGCTGGGGAAAGAAGCGAAGCCAGAAGTGCACGCAATGCCACAAGCTGGAAACCCTCCCAAGCTCCCCTAGTTTCCTTACAATGGAAAAGCTTATCATCATGGGTCCATCCCCCACTACATGCATTTGTTGCAACTTCTATCATAAGATCATCAATTCTTCTACGCCAAGCATCACATCTCAAAGCACCACCCTGCAAAAGAAAAAACATCAGGCCATTCGGATAACTTTAATTCATGCTTCTCTACAAATACGATTCTGGAGAATACACCTTAGTCTTTCAAAATTAAATTTTACATTTTATTTTATTCAAAAGATTATAAGGGCTAAGATAAATGAGTCAAAAAATAAGTAAGAGCGATGGAATAGGTCTCGTCAAATAAAGACAATATCAAAGTACTTAGTGGTGCAACTCCAAAAAGATTGTATATTCTTTATAATCAAAGGCTCGATCAATAGAAAAAGCACCTAACAAAGATGTATTCATTGTCTCTAAAATTCATAAATGTAACTAACAAAAAACTCCAAACTGTTCTCCAACCCCCCCAAAAAAATGCATTTTACAAAATCAGGGAAAAAAAACGCGTTCGCGAGGACGGTCGCGTTGTCGCGGGAACAACTTGTAACGGCGAAATAGAACGTTTCACAGCCAACGCGGCGTGAATTTTTTTAAAAAATTCACATTAATATGTTTTAACCTTATTTGCATTTTTTTACTTTATGAAGCATTATTACAACATAATATAATCAAATCTAATAGAATATCATGTTTCCTCAACTATATAATTAAATCATAAAAAAAATTTGGCCAATGTTTGAAAAGAACGGATGTAACGGGGATAAAATCGTTCTAACGCGGCGAGTTCGCGTTACGGAACGGACAACGCGGCGAGAAGTACGTGAATTTTATTATGGCGTTCTGTAAAGGGATTTCGCGGAACGGCAAATCCAAAATCCGTTACAGAACGGGAGAGTTTTAATTCCCTGTACAGAATGACCACGACAGCAAGAGGCTACCTCACATCGCAAAAACAGCCGATAAGATAGCCTTTACTTCTACGCAATTTATATATTAGCACATATATTAGGTAAACTCGATTTTCCTCCTCCAAATATACAGCGCAATCAGCTAGAAATATTTCCAAGCTTGGCGCAAAATAATGTTCATTTTTCTTAGATCTTTTTATTTTAAAAGTAAGTGGTGATAAGAAAGTATTAGTATGTAGAATATTTTGTAAGTCACGTAAATGTCTATAAAAAGAGCTTCATTGACAAAACGCACCTAAATATCTGTATTAAAAAGTTTTCTCAAACCTATCAGAAGGCCACCGAAGCCCAACTCCATAGTCCGTACATCATCAAGTTATGGGTATATCATAAAAAGAAGGATGACGAAAGGCTAGGTTGCTGATGTCAGCAGAATGGTTCTGTTGGTAGTCTGAAGGTGCATTTGGAAAGAAAGTAACCAGAGGTATTCTGAAATTAGAGCTCGTGTTAAGAGTTCAAGCTCCTTTCTTCGATGGCATTGATATTTTTACCTTACTACTCCATTTGTATTGGGTGACACTATCCCACTGTCCTTTCAATAAACAATTTAAATATGACAACAATTTTAGTAGGAGGGGGGGGGGGGGGACAGATCCTCAGCCTCCATTTCCTTCTCTCAAATGCTACATGCTACTCCAAAGTTCAGCCCCAAATTCTTCATGGCATCTTGACGCCCTGAACTCCATATTACTGCTGCTCCTCGACATCTTCTATAATTTCCACACTCCCAAATCTCCAATAACCTTACCAGATGCATCCTCCAATCAATGTCGCACATGCCTAAACCAAGATAATTGATTATCTCTAATATTATCCTTAGTAAGCACAAATCTATCCATTTTACTCTTACTGCCAACTCTCTACTTGACCAAAAGAAGAAAAAGCATTACCACACCATTCCAAACCTCAAAGCCTCAAAGCCTTAGAGCAGAAGCATTTCACAAGATTATTTATGTTACCATATAGTTAATTCCCCTTTGCCAAGCTAGCCTGTTCGCAACCTCCACAAAATTCTCTAAGGATAGGTCTTGGATGAGCCTTTTTTTTCAACTTCTCTTTGACCTTTCTTTACACCTTTTATAAGGTAAAAGCTTCTCCCTACAAGGATCCAAATTTCTTGGCCATAAATAGGTGTCTCCAACATCCCATCGATAGTCACATACTCACTTTACGTTATGTTGTCAATTGCTTCTCCAATTTCAGTACAATTGTAAGTACCTATGCTCCAAGGTAGGAAATTGTGATCAACTAAGGCATCAGCTTCGCCAACTTCTAATGTGGAACATGAGGTTTCTTTTGGTGAAGGTTTTATGCATGAGGTTTTCTTGATTAAAAGATGGTTTCTTGAATGGTTCCGTAGGAGTCTTAATGGTGAAAGCTCAAAGATAGTAAACTTAGAAGGCAACGACTTCAAGGTTTAGATAAGGGCAACGACCTTAACTCTCTTGTCAAGCTAGTCTGGTAAACACAAGTGTAAAAGCAAAAGATCTCACTTTAATCTCAAAAACGTCTTACCATTATTAACGAATAGTCAACCATATATATATATATGGAAGTGAGTTCATATGAGAATGCATACTTACATGAGAAATGAGAATGAATTTTACGAGCTATAACTCTTATGAATAAGTGATGTAACTCTAATGAAAAAGTAATGTAACTACAAAAAAAGAATATTAGAGAAAAAAAAAAAAGACTCAAAGAAAAAAAAAATTTGGGGCTCAAAATTTTTAGGATGGTATAATTCTAATGAACAAGTATTGTAACTCTAATCCAATCGTGTGGTTGAGATTCATTCTCATTTCTCATGTAAGGAACATTCTCATATGATCTTACCCCTATATATATATGCACACGCATATATAGAGGGAGAGGTGGTAGCTCACTGGTAAATCGCAGCCGGGTTCGAATCCTCATACCAAAAATATGTTGTGGCATTTTCTTCTGGGTTGTTTAGCTTTGTACCCAGCTTGTGAGCTGATGTGCGCCGCAGGCTAGTAGCCTAGTAGGGGTTGATTTTCAGACCAATTATCTTTCTTAATAATATATATATATATATATATATATATATATATATATATATATATATATATATATATATATATATATATATAGGCTACAAGAGAGTTATCCTACTCTATTGGGTTTGAAGATACTAACTAAACTAGGAAAAAAAAAAAACTTATCTCTATTAAGAATTCTACTAAAACCATCTAATAAAACTAGGAAAAACTCCAAATCCTATTACAATTAGGAAACTACTAAATAAACTCCTAAAAGTTTAGAATCAAGTAACCTCCATGGTTTTAAGAAAGTAAGCAAAACCATAACTCTGAATAAACAAAACACACGCATGATTAATTAAAACAAGCTTAAAGCTAAGTAATCTACTCTATCAATCCAATACACAAAGTCAATCACGATTTGTATTGTAAGGTAATCCACGCCCAATAATTATGTAACTTAACCAAACAAATAGTTTTGAGTCTCCTACAGCCACCCATATCATTCTCCCATTCTTGAGAAAAGATTCGTCCTCGAATATGGTGTCTTGTTGGAAGAACACAAAATATTATGAGTAATACCAAAGTGACACTAATATGAACAACCTTGCCGCCAGATGTGGAAACTATTATACTTGCATGTGACTAGTGTTGTGACTTAGTGCCATCCCTCATAATATGAGGTATTACTAACACTAATGTGAAAATCAAAAGTCACAGCTTAACTCCTCATTTTCAATGATATGATTTTCAAAAGGAAGATTGAGAATACCAAAACATGCTTCTGTACTTTTAAGATCAAGAGATTCATTGACATATTCCTTTGGCATGTTCACAGGAGTAATAGGAACTTAGTGAGTTAGAATATCATCCTCAAAAAGTGTTCAAAATCATCACGTGCTTTGCAACGAGTTACAAAAACAACCAATTTAAATTTGGGTGATGAAATTTCCCTCTCAAAATCTCCCTCAAATTGAATCCACCTTTTCACCTGACTATTGCCATATTGAAAACTATTGAATTTCAATTCTTCCCCCAACACAAAGAATAGTTTTGGAATGAAGATACTATAATACATATAAACTCAAGATCAATGATTCGAAAATGTTTATTAGCTCGATTAATTCTTCCAAAACCATATTTTATATTTCGTTGGACAAATCATCTCATCAAATTTATGACATTTAAGTTTGAATTATAACCCATCTCGAATATTACACCAAGCAGCCATTTGTATTTTGTAGCACCAGACTAACGAATCTTCTAACAATAACACATTAGGTGAAATAAACAGCAAATCCTACTCAAATTAGGATTCTAATAACCTATGAAGCATGGGTACTTCTCCCACCTGCCGTATCCCGTATCCGGGACGGGTACGAGTCGGGGACGGGACGGATACGGCAAAAATATGTCCCCAAGCCGTATCTGGAACTTGGAGACGACCGGTGTAGTTGGGGACGGCTAGAGAAAACGTTGGGGACGTCTTGAGGACGGGGTTAGAAGCTTTATGACGTCCCCCATCCCGGCGGGATTCATCGGGAAATGTCTAGTTATCTACTGGTTTACCTTTTTTAAAAAATTTGAAAATGGGGAGGGGGAGGTGGAGGGGGAGGGGGAGGGTTAAGGAATTAAGTCACGTGAAAGAGGGGATAGTGCTAATATTGTAATACTGTAATACAGCTGTCTAACACTTGTTTTTTTATAGCCATTGCCTATAGTGTGCTGCAAGTTTGCAGCCCTTTGACTTTCTCTAGTTCAATTTATTTGTTTCTTTTCTTTCTTTTATGTTCTTATTTGAACCTAATCATCTATAACTTTTAACTTTATAACCCCATATAAACTTTAAATTTTTATTTATATTTCATTTTATGTTTTTTGCACCAATTTTTTTTTGAGATTATGTATATGAAATTTTTTTGTAATATTATTCATTAAATATTTTTTTTTCCGAATCCAAGCCGTACCCGATTTTAGAAATTTTCATTTTCCCGTTTTCTGTCCCCGTATCCGTATCTGTCCCCGTACCCATATTGGTGCTACCTAGCTAATAACTCAGACGAAAACAACTCAAAATCCTGCGAATTTTGACACGAACTAGATCCATATGTTATCAGCACTCACTAAAATTTCACACAAAATTTGATCCCAGTAGATCGCAATTATCTTTTCACTCCAACTAGTACAGTTTCAGGATTTTGGACCAGCATCGAACTTTCTCTTCGGAACTGTATCAAAACTTCATGAAATTTTAACACGAC
This sequence comes from Beta vulgaris subsp. vulgaris, assembly GCF_026745355.1. Lineage (NCBI taxonomy): Eukaryota > Viridiplantae > Streptophyta > Magnoliopsida > Caryophyllales > Amaranthaceae > Beta > Beta vulgaris. The sequence goes on along the minus strand of NC_079205.1, from coordinate 29,338,620 downwards.
AAAACTAGACAGGAAGTACTCTAGTTTAGGCTCAAGAAACTGAAGTATCCTAGGAGAATGATGGCTTCAAGCTCAACTTAAATCTGTGCCAATCTGGCAGCAAATAATGAGTGTTTCCCTAGGATCTTGACCAGCGCTCTAATATCATTTGATGTGGAAAGTTAGGATCCGTTTGGTGAAGGTTTTAGGCGTGAGATTTCTTGAATGGTTTCTTAAATGGTTTCCTGGAGTTTTAATGGTGTAAAGTTGAAGAATAGTTTCTTGAAGGCAACGACTTCAAGGTTGAAATGAGGGCAACGGCCTCAATTCTCTTGTCAAGCTAGTATGATAGACATAAGTATAAAAGCAAAAGCCCTCACTTTAAACTCAAAAACGTCTTACCATTTTTTATGAATAGTCTACCATATATATACTATATAGACTACAAAAGAGATATCCCAGCTCTATTAGGTTTAGAGGTACTAACTAAACTAGGAAACGGAAAACAAAGGAATTCCTACCTCTATTAGGAATCCTACTAAAACTAAAACAAACTTTAAATTCTAATGCTACTAGAACTAGGAAAAACGACAAATCCTATTACAATTAGGAAACTGACAAATAAAATAAACTCCTAAAAGCTTTGGATCATGCAAAATCCATCGTTTTAAGAGCATAGGCAAAACCATGACTAATTAAAATAAGCTTAACACTAATTAATCTACTATATCAATCCAATACACAAAGTTATTCACGACTTTGTATTGTAAGATAATCCAGACCCAAAAAATATGTAAACCAGCCAAATAAATGATTTTCAGTCTCCAACAACCATCCATATCAGATTCATGCACTAGGACGAAACTTGTAAAATTAAAAAAGAAGCTATGTTTACTACTTCATTGAAGCTTGTTATTTTCTTTTTTTTGTAAGATTATTCCTTCATCTAGTGATTCTGCATTTATGACCTCTATTGGAGTTTAACTTACTGAGAACACCAAATTTGGTAGCACCGTGCATATATTGGCTTCCAATCTCATTCGACTGGAGACAACTTTAGATCTATGACACCTCTAACTCTTCCGTGATTGGCTTTATAACTTACTCTCACAAACTATATTCCATATATTATACTCCGTCCGTCCATGGTCCCATTACATGAGAATCTCCCTTTTGCGCAAATAAAAAAAAATTTCCTCACTGACAGCCACATATTGTTTCAAAAATCCTTAGACCATCCTTTAAGCACTCCTAATAGCATCTATTGAATTCAGAATCTCAAGTTTCAAGTTAAGCTGTTGAAGATGAATATTTATCCAGATTTGCCTTTTTAGTTTTGTTAAATAAAGTAGTAACCCAAAGAGAAACCATATCATAGAAATGGAATAGAGAAACGGAATAGACAAAATACTGAAGCCAGAGTAGGAACATTTAAAACCCCCAATAAGCCTTCTTCTTTAGAAAAAACTTCGAGATCTACATATCCCCAAAATATTTACATGAATAGAAAAGATAGCATATTGAAGAAAAAACCAGTGGAAGAACACAAGCCCAATGATATCAGCAAATCACTTCCTGTCTACAACTATCTACCAGCTAGGGCCAAGATGGAAGTAGTATCCAGACATTTTTGTACCTCCAAACTGAAAGACAGAAAGACATACCACTACTAGAAGAGCTTCCAAGGTCTCTATGGCGGCTCTTTTCAAAGCAATTGATGCTTGGCATTCTTTTGGTTCCAAGCTTAAGGAAGCCTGTTGTTCAACCAGCAGCCCAGTTGCAGCTCCATGTTTTCTCTTCTTGCGCCGATGCTGCAGAGATACATCAACACATGACGGTTCATCGGAAGATGTACCATCATGGTTAGAATCACCAAACTTCAAATCAACGGTACCATTGTCGACCACTTCCTCCGAGATGTACAATGCAATTCCTGATTGTGACACAAACACGGAATTAACTAATTTAACCCTACTCCTGTTCTCAGAAATAAATGAATTTAAGAGAGAACAACAATGCCTCTACAGAGGCTCCCATCTACATAGGGTATGGGAGGTCGAACATACACAGCCTGAGCCTTACGAAACATAGAGTTTCTTGAAAGCTCATCTTTCGCTACTTCACATTAAGTGTTCCAATTCTATACTCTTTTCAGTTTACCTGAAGTATCCGAGTCGGAACCCCAAGACTCCAACATAGGTATGGATAATTCGACACTTTCTTTTGGGTTAGAATCATGGCAATATTTCATAAAATAGCTAAGTCAGGATACTTGGATATATAGCAGTTCCGACACAAGTATCCAAGTATAACACAGAATAAGATCATAAGAAACATTGACACTTGAATAGACCGTTCTAATTTAGTACATGATAATCCAAAGCCAAATTTGGATTATATGGAAAGATGGAATCAGAAACAACTCCAACATAAGAAATATTATCCAACACAGCAGATCAAATTGGCAATGTTTTTTACCAAACATAATCTAAAGTTCCCGACAGAAAGAAATTGACGCAAAAGATAATTTGCAAGCTAAGCGTACATAATTCTACAATTGGACTACTATAGCAGACGACCTCTTAAATAGAATCCAGAAGCTTATTTCTTATCCATGTAAATTCCATTGATGGAAGAAATAAAAGAATAAACTAGAGTACAATTGGAAGAGACAGAAAAGACAATTTAAGCAAATATTCTCCATCTGCTTGCTGACCATATAGTTATGCAACATTTGATTTTGAACAGCAGTGAGCTCAGGAAAAGCTTCATCAATCTAGCTCAGTTAATGACATCTATTCCGTTGATTACAAACATTGGGCAAAGTGACATGTGTGTAGGTTTCCAAAGGAACAGTGATAAGATCTTCATACATCTCCAAGTTCACAAACTGAAACTGGTTCAAGGATACAATGTATCGGTACCAGCTCGATTGTGGTAAAACTATTAGGACACCCAGAGACGCAACAAACTATTGTATCAGACAACTTGACAGATTCACAGATAAATATCCACATTCCACTCTATTGGACAATGCCATGTAACATCAAAGAACAGTTAGAGCTTATCTATTTCACATGAACTCGGAAGTTCACCCACTATATTTGAAGTTTGAACTTATATAGAAGCACACGTCTCTTCCCTGCTCAACTAAATGCTTGACAGGGTCCACGCAGGGCACACACTAATGCTCTAAAAGATTAAAAGCTATATATCCAGTAGATAATGAATTCAGAATAAGCCATCATAGTCACATCCCTCAGTCTAAAAGAAGGCAATCCACGGAGTCGATAATTAATAACACCTCAGTCATATTATAGAACTCAGAAATCAAAGCACCTGTCACACACACCCTGCAGAAAGGGCGGAGGCCATTTACATCTACAAGCAACTGAAAGGTGCGAGTGCATGATAATCCATGTAGGAAGAGGCCTGTTACTTCTACATGAAGCTGGAAAGTGCCGGGAATGTGAAAGCATATAAGTCCAAAGATATAACGGATTTAGGCTTCACAGCTATGGTAACTTAAGCTATCTTTTTATGAGATCCAGGTTAAATGTAAGTGCATCCAAAGCAAAATACAATTAACATGTGCAAAAACTATCAAGCTGCAAAGCAACATAAAACAAAGCTTTCATGTATTGTCCAAGGATGACAAACTGATAGAAAGAAAGCAAGTATAAAACTGAGATCTACCTATTAACTTAGAATGTTTCAAAGTGTAGTTATAGAAAGATTGTAGAAAGGTTTTATTCCCTTAGACACTACTAGCAGCTCTTACTTCTATATGTTGCATGGTCAACTGACTCGAAGGCGCGACATGAAATCAATAAGCAGGAGACCAGATAATAATAAAATATTCATATTATATAGAATATACCAGCACCCATGGAGATCAGTAGACCTCTGATGATCGAGTAAACCTTTGTTCTTAGCTCTGGCAACCAGCATGTTTTAAAATATTTCATTAATAGCCATACAACGTCAGCTGCATGAGGTAAAAGTTGACTGAAAAGAAAAATGGTGTGAATGAGCAAGAGTTACAGCCAAAAAAAACGGTTAGAACTGACTCAAGTATGAGGGGAAGAATAACCAAAGTATACCTGCGACACCCCTTTACAACTGTTCCAAGGACCTCCAACACACTTAGGTGCAGAACAGGAAGTTGCAAACACACAAACTCTTGTTGCATTGTAGTTGTAAAAGGTTGTAATGTTTCGGGCAAAGACCCATTGACCATCAACACCCTTCTGATTAAGGCTAATAATGGGCGAACAGGGATTGTTACCTGTGCTCAGCAAAGAAGAATATATACTCAAAGGTTGTGATTTACCGTCATCCGCAGATCTAAGAATAAGTTATTAAAAGTCATTATCCACAATGTCAAATGCAAAGATGAAGACAAGGTTATGTATTTACTAAATGTTTTTAAAACAGCAATACACTTGCAAAACTACCTGAACAGGATAAGAATCGGTAAGCATTGTGCAGCAACACTGCATCAATGACGAGATGGATGATATTAGAGATTTCTGGGACCTCTCTCCATTTTTTAATGCCTCTTCGGTCGTAAAAATCCCTCCCAAGGAAGGCGGCGGGTTTGTCCCCGGTGGAACCAATAATGTAGCAACTTCCACGCGTCTTGTTTCTGCAGAGTAACCATGAAGCTGTTGTTCACTACCTCTAGCTGTTTATACTTTTATCAAAAAAACAAATTTAATGCAAATGCATTTTATACCTTCTTCAAGGCCTTCCAAGGTGCTGTTCAGAAGAGAACTCAGAGACAATAATACCTTTTGCATCATCAAAGACCAGCTGTCCTCATCTCCCCTTGACTTTGGAAGTGAAGCTAAGCAACAGGATAGCTTCTGAATACATGAACAAGGCAACCAGCTGTTAAGTACATCCATTGACCCAAACATAATCTAATGTCACTGCAAAAAGGCCCACACCTTCAATAAATTGGAACTGCAGTTGGCAGACATGATTTTTGACAGAATAACCCCTTCAACCTGCAAATCCAGCTTATGATTAGTTTACCACATGTATCACACGGCAAAGACGACGGACAAGAGCTACAGCCCTGAACCTCTCCTTGTGCACAAGGAACCATTTACAACTAATTTGACTTTCCCCAGCAAAGTATATAGATTCTTAGCATTTGATAGAATACATAACCATGTCCCAGCAAAAACCACTAGGTAATATGCAATGCCCAATGCATTCCCCATGAGGGACATATTTCATACTCGCAATAAATATGTAAACAAGACATAATGTGAATTAAGTAACGATGAGCAAAACTACGAGGAACGTTTCTAGAATATTTTGTTTCTAGCTTGTGGCTGCTTGCATAGAATACAATTATAGCATCATATAGCTATGTATTAGAATAACTACATAAATAAATAAATAAAAGTCAATTTTCAGTAAAAGTAAGCTCACATTGTCATGATGACGAAGAACCGAAGAAGGAAAGTTATTTAAGATGGTTAACAACAAATGAGCTGCTACATCCTGCAAACAATCATCAGTGTTAGAAAACAAAGCCTATAGTGTGACCCTTAGTTATGTGAACATAACTTCAAGATGATATATTATTCTGCACAGTTATTAAGAAACTCTTTGTCAATGAACTATATATCATGAGAAAGATCTGCCTCACAAAGGAATATGATAGGCTGAAGTATAAGAGATGTAAAAGGCATTGACGTGTTTAACCTCTAAGTCAGCAAGAGAATGGTCCCAGCTCGCAAAAATCCATTGAAAAGCGGTGGTAGGCCAGGGATTGGAGAAGGGGAGGGCTATCAATACAAGAAATTATACCCAGCCAAAAGCATTTAGAGGGGGAGCTTTTGGATGTCTACGGACAAACACTTTAGTCAAAAGCAGGCTCTTAATCTCAGTAAAAACAGGCAAACGGTTCACTCTAGGGAAAAGGGGTTGGTACCTTTTCAACTTGTCTAATAACATGGCATTTGGTTCAATCATCCCCATTCTGTTCACAAAACCTTCAATTTCCAAAGCACCTTTCCTCTTAATCGTCAAGTTGCATGTGATCCAACCCTCACCACCCTCTTTTTCCTAAGCATCTATCTCCTAACCCTTCTGTTGTTGCATGCTGAAGGTCCATTTTTTTGAAAGAATATTTGATTAAATTACTTAAATTCCATTCTCCATTTCCAGATAAAAGTTTAATACTAATGCAGGCATCTTAAGCTAGGTAGCACGGAAACGGATACGGGGACGGATACGAGTACGGGTACGGGGACGGAAAACGGCAAAATCAAATTTCCAAAAAACGGGTACGGCATGGATTCGGCAAAAAAAAAAAAATTAAATCTGGAAAAAAAATTTATTTTTAATGAGTCAAACTGTCAAAATATATCTAGAAAAATATTACTCTACTTTTTTTAACATTTATCTTTTTTGTTGTAATTTATACTAAAAGCTGACACAAAGCCATAAACTAAAAAATTTGACCCCTCAAAAAAAAAAACTAAAAAATTTGAAAAGAAGCACCGGTCAAAAAAAAAGGGGGGGGGGGGGGGGGGGGGGGGGAATCACTATACCACGTGCCAAAGGAGAAAAAAAGGGGCAATTCATTATTTATTCAAAAACAAAAAAAGAACCGGTCAAAAAAAACAAAAGGTGAAATATAGCTGGCAGCCAACACGTGATATTTTTCCTCTCTCCTCTCTCTTCCCTTCTCATTCAAACTCAATGCACGGCTACTGATTCTTGACAAACCACGAATTTCCGGCCAAAAGCTTCAAGAAATCCGGCCATGGCAGAATGGGTACGTCTTAAAGCTTCAAGATCCGTCTCCAAAACGTCCCCATCAACCACCCTAGCCGTCCCCTACTGAATCCGACGTCCCCACCACTCAAGAGTCGTCACGGGGACGTTTTTCCGGCGTATCCGTCCCGTACCCATCCCGTATCCGTCCCCGGTACGGGAAACGGCACTCCGGGGAAGTACCCGTGCTTCATAGATCTTAAGATTTAATAGATATAAGATGACTGATAAAATTGCACAGGTAGAAAGCAACAAGTGATGTTGCTTTAATATTCTAATAGAATATTGAACAAAAAAAAAAAGGATAAAGCGACAAAAAATTTAGAGTGTAGATTGAAAACTAGATATACTGACTAACACAGCCTGTGTTGCATCCTCATTGAACATCTTAAGTATTGGGTGAACAAGTTTTCCCGCATGAGAGGTTCCGTCCTTCTTTACGTTGGAGAATCCACCAAGCCTGATAGAGGGCATATAATGTCAGTGTCATAAGCATTCTTCAATTAGAAATTGCAAGAGAATTTTCAGACAAAGTCAACAATCTGGACCAGAATATTATGTCATCAAAGAGCATTTAAGAAAAACAAAACATATTCAACTTTTTGGAGTATATTATGGAAGGAGCAGCTACAAGCCTACAACACTGATGAGACTAGAACTAGAAATGCCAACCTTGTTAAAAGATCTGATACAGCAGCAAATGAAGCTACTCTGACAAATTGTGAAGCTCCAGATGCCTGCTTAAGACATGAGAACAGAAATGTTATGCCATTTACTTCCTCCATTTCTTAATACTTGCAACACATTATTTTTTGGGATGTTTCATAATACTTGCAACATTTCTCCTTTTGGAGAATTCTTACAAAGAAAGCTTAATTTTATAATTTGAGCACATAGGTCATCTTTCACTCTCTCCCCTCTCTGGTTCATATGCCCTTTACCAATGTTGCAAGTATTACAAAACGGATGAAGTATGAACCAGTGCATGCTAAATATACTGAAACATCAACAAAACAGTAAAATTGCTTTATTATGAATCTACTCAGCACCAAGAGACATATACTTGATCATTATTCGAAATCTATAGTAGATCTGGATTCTGGAATCCCTTTTCAATTACATGAAAGTGTCTTCTGCAGAATATATGCAACTTTTAAGTTATTGGGAGCAAGATATTTGTGGAACTTGGGGAAGAATATAATAATTCCACATTCCAGCATAATATCCATTCAGACTTCAAAAAAAGGGCCTGTTTAGGCCCTATATTACTCAGACACGGATTGAGTGTCTACTCGGATACGGGTGTCCAAGTGTCCGAGTCGGCTATTTTGTAGAAAAAAGTCAAGTTTTTAGTTTAAAATGAAGTATCCAAGTAAAGTGTCGTGTCAGACACGACACGATGCCCTGTTTTTGAGGTAAAAGAAGGTGTCGGAGTAACACTGTTTAGGCCTATAGTACAAGTGTACAATTGTGAGTTCTTACTTTTGAGCTGTAGTCAAGAGTACAACTAAAACCCACTTATGCATCAACTGATAACAGTTCAAAAAGACCAAGTATAAGTTACGATATATTCAAACCATCTAACCAGCTATATATAAATTTAACACTTGAAAACCAGAAATTGGAAACTAAAAGTTCATATCAAAAAGGTCTAATACCCTACTATGCTGTTTTACATGATATTATTTACATTTTCCAAGTCACATGGAATAGTTGCGTTAGAAACCATATCCTAGGAGTAATGGTAGCGGGGAAAAGGTGGTAGAGGAATACAAAACCTTCCAATAATGAAACCAAATCCACTCCCTTAATCAGAGGAAGATGACTGAAATTTTTATTTGCAAATCATTGTAGATATTATGATTCAGTTGATGTGTATACCTGAATATGTGATAGAAGCACACTAAACCAATCTGAGTATGAAGCCAAGAAGCGTGCAGAGCTGCATTCAGTACAAGTCATTCCAAGCAAGCAAACTCCAGCCCAACATTTATCTGGCTAGGAAAGTATTTTTTGAGTCAATTAATATATATATATGCATTTTACTCTCAATAAAAAAAAAAAAAAAAAGAAAGAATGGCCATTTGACTGCCCGTTTAATAACCTAGTGTAGTTTCAGACTTTCAGTAAACCAAGGTCTGCCTAAAACAATTAGAATCAAGCAAGTCCACTGGGCCAAACTACTTCACAGTCCACTCATGTGGAGTAGCGCAAAGCTCTGAAAGTTAATCTATGAATAGGAGATGTTGTGCGAGTATCTATGGGACGTAAATTATCAGCAGGCTCCCCAAGCACGTTGAAAATTCGTCCGAGAGTCGCTCCGCCGACGGTTAAAGGAGCTCCTATCAAATTATATCTGGTCTTGTTTCCACTTTTCCGTCATTCTAGATACAATCTTGAAATATCTGGTCTTGTTTCCACTTTTCCGGTCATTCTATATCTAGTCGTGTATCCTCGTCACTTGTAGTGATTTATCATTCAATGAATGATCGGAAAGAATAAAAAAGGGTATATGAATCAAATCCAATTCGAATACAAAAAAAATAGGAACGGAGTAGGTGTTTCACTGGTTTAGAGGTAAAGATCTTGAGCAAGTGAAGTTTCTAATTTCTATAACATATATTTCCCCATACCATGCAAAAAGTACTTTAATGGCTCTTTGGGAACTTGAGTTTCAATGAAATTCTGGATCTGGCCCAAGTCAGGTGTTTGGGAAACTATCGAATTTGCATTTAAATTCCATGTATAAATTAAAAGGGCCCAAGATTCTTATATAGAAACGCATATTTCTAAATCCCAATCTCTTGACTCTCTTGATTCCAGAGCTAATACCCATATAACCCAAAGGCCCCAAACTAAAATAATGAAATTGAATAAATAGAAGAAAGAAATTAACAGAAACTCCATGCCTCACGTAGCCTATAGCATGCATCTAAAGCTATCGTTTTCACCATCTATATTATTCTTTTATGCTTGGATTGCATTTTTATAGTCAACAGCTCCTACTTCACTCAATAACCTTGAGTCAAATAAAAAATTAAAACCCCTCCCCCCAAGGAAAGAAGAAAAGGGAATTTCCATGATACTAAACTCAACCAAAATCAACAGTTCTTCAATTGTTTCCCTTTCTGAGGTTTGACTCTCAACTATCTCAGAAAACGTTACTCCCTCCATCCCTTTAAGATTTTCCCGTTTCCTTTTCTATTTATCCCTTTGAGCTTACCCCATACTATAAATAGTAATGAGGGACCACCATTTTGCTCTCACATACACTACTCTTGGTCCCAAAAATCTTCTCTCTCATCAATTCCAACCCAACCAAAACCTATAAAGTACTATTACTCCGATGGAACAATCCTAAAGGGACAGAGGGAGTATGTTTACCATCGCTTAGAACACAATAAAATTCAAACTTGTAAACCAAAAATGCGAATATACACAAGCTCAATCAATTAATGCTCAATGCATAAATACACAGCCACAACCCCACTACCAACAACAACAACAACAAAGCCAAAAGCCTTAATCTCAATACAACGAGGTCGGTCACAAGAGTCAACATTTTCTCTCCACATAGATTTTCCGCCACTAATCTATTCTCCACAACATCATCTGAAGTTACGATTGTAATTCTTGCAATATCTGATTCTAATATACACTAACAACAACAACGCCAAAGCCCCAACACAATAGGATGGGGTCTGCCACACGAGTCAATGGTTTCTCTCCTCTACACGTCCACATAGATTCTCTACCTCCATTCTCTTCTCAACAACAACTGATATTACGATTCCAGTTCTGGAAGTATCTAATTCCAATATACATTAACTACAAAAACGCCAAAGCCTTAATCCAATTGGAAGGGGTCGACCACAAGAGTCAATATTTTCTCTCCTCTACTCGTCCACGTATTTCTCTACCTCCATTCTCTTCCCAACAACATCTGAAATTACGATTCTAATTCTCACAATATCTAATTGGAATACACACTACACATTCATTAACTCGAGTAAACCTCATACAAACCAGAACTAACAAATAACGACATAGATATAATTTTTCAAAAGTAGGAAAGTAGAACAGAAATGTACCGAATTGCTTCTAGAAAGCATCAAAATTCGATCAACCCAAGCATCGACGGAAGATTTCCATCCAGAAAGATGCTTAAGGTCAGCCGAAGGAGGAAATTCCTCAGTGAGAAGCTTATGAATTTTGAGAACGGAAACAATGGAAGAGAGTTGAGATGGGTGGAGAGTATCATCTAATAGTTGTTCTTTGAGGAGGGTGCGCAGCAAACGAGGCTTCAAAGCAAGATCGTTGAGGTCTCGGCAATGGTCGAAGGCCGCCATTAGAGAGTGATGGTTACAGAAAAAGAGAGATGAGGCCTGAGGGGAAGGGGTTTAAGGTGGTTTAGTGTTAAACCCTAAGCTAACTTTTTTTTTGAGGGGAAACCCTAAGCTACCTAGTACCTACAAAGATGCGCAAAGGATTTGGTGATTGGTGTTGCTAAAATGCAGGTCTTTATTTATTTTCTAAAATAAATTGACAATTTTACCTTCTATAGTTTTCACCCTCCTTAAAGCACCAATATTAGTAGGAAAAATTAAAAATAGGTTCTCCATTTGAAAAAAAAAAAAAAAATAGGTAATATGAGCCTTCTCGCCTATTTTACATGGTTCCCCAAAAAAGTGAAATACCATTAATTGTAGATCCTTCCATAACTCGGATCATTCATAGCACGTTAAGTGGAATTGGAAACTCAATCCAAGTTCTTGAAATTCCCATGCGTGGCGTAACTGCTCTCTCTCTCTCTCCAGCAGATCCACTTACTTCCTTCGTTTCAATTAGCTGTGACACTTTTAAAATCACGAACTTATAGGCAATTTTTAGAAAGAAGAGAGATAGAGAAAGAAAATAAAATGGTCACATGTGATAGGAGAGAGATAGACAGAAGTTATTACCCAAAATAAAAGTGTCACAACTAAATTGAAACTTCCTAAAATAGAAAGTGTCACAACTAAATTGAAACGGAAGAAGTAATTAAAAGAAAAAAAATTGACGTGTGCCAATAGATTTGCAACACTTGGCAGCCGCAGAGAGCTGCAGCGTCCCCAATCATTTCATGCCATTTGTCAGCTCTTACACTTTTCCAACGGTAATATTATTGTTTACAAAAAATAACTTAACTTTTTTAATATAATGAATTATAAATGTGTGTGTGTGTGTGTGTGTGTGTGTGTGTGTGTGTGTATATAAATGTGTGTGTGTGTGTGTGTGTGTGTGTGTATATATATATATATATATATATATAATATATATATATAATATAGGTTTAAGTTCATATGAGAACCACCCTTATGGTGAGAACCGTGAGAACCACTAATTTTTCTTCATTTTACGAAGATTTTGATCATTTCATAACATTTTTGCTCATTTTTTGTTTCACTTATTTTATGATTTTGCTTATTTAACAATTTTGTGCTCATTTATCAACATTTTTGCTCATTTTACGTTTTGCTCATTTTACTTTTTTTTTCTCATTGAATTTTTTTATGCTCATTTTACGTTTTTCTTCTTTTACATTTTTGTCCATTTTACGTTTTTGATAACTTAATTTTTTCTACTCATTTTATGTTTCTGCTCATTTGTTACTTTTTTTGTTCATTTTAGGAAGTTTTTACTCATTTTAAGTGGTTCTCACGGTTCTCACCATAAGAGGGTTCTCACTAGAACCCAACCCTATATATATATATATATATACCAACAACCATATTTATTTTCCTCTATAAATAGAGACAAATCTTGATAATATTCTCAACACTAAAAAAAATACCGTAATTTTGATTAATTAGAAAGTGATACAATCCATGAATTATATCGATTAATTAAAATTTAATTATTTAATTATTTAATTATAATTGTCATATTTTCATTTAATTAATATTATCTAAAATTAATGTGATGAATCAAATTATTTTATTAATATTGGTGAAAGTTGGGAAGTGAGAGAGAAAAAAGGTAGTGGGGTATGGAAAAGTAGGAAGGAGAAGGTAAATGGGGAGGTTAATGAATATAAGTATGAAATTGTAAAATGGGAAGCGTGTAATACTCCGTATTTTTGGGAGTTATTATATATAGATAAGAATACATAAAGCATGTAATCGAAAAGTTTTAATATTATTCACAACAAAATAATAATACAATTTAGGTAAGCTCACAACTATAACGTAATTAAGCAACCTATTTAGTATACCTAATTTTATTATAGCTTGGTTTATTTTAATTTCAGAATAAATAAAATAAATCAAATCATATTAGACTTAGGAAGACCACCCCATAAATAGGAAAGAACAAAAAATAAACAAATCAGAACCCCTAAACTCTTTAGTTAGTTAGTCGTTTCTCTTCTCTCCCTTAAAAAGAACTCTCTCTCTTTTCTCCCTTCTCATCCTTCGACCCTCTTCCCCTCTCTTCTTCCCTGAACCGTCGGCGAGGCTGGTGCGAGGTAGGAGTGAAGTCGGATCGAGCGTGCGAGGGCGAAGTCGACTGTGGTGTGCGAAGACTCCGGGGGTCTGAGGGAGAGACTCCGAGGGTCTGAGGGAGAGACTCCGAGGGTGTGTGTGTGGAGGTACGAGGCTCGAGTGTGGCGAGCGAGTTGTGAAAGAGTTGGTGCGAAGTCGCGCCTGCAACTCGAGTATGTTGTGCGACGAGCGTGGCATATGGCTCGAGTGTGCTGTGCGACGAGCGTGGCCTATGGCTCGAGTGTGATGTGCGACAAGCGTGGCCTGTGGCTCGAGTGTGTTGCGCGACGAGTGAAGCTTGTGGCTCGAGTGTGTTGTGCGAACGAGCGTGAGCCGTGGTTGTGCGAAGAGTTGTGCGAGAAGGTGTGCGAGTGTGGTGTGCGAGTCGCGCGAGTACTTTGAGGCTCGTTGCGGTGTGCGGGTGTTGTGTGTCGTGCATGCGTGCGGTGCACGAGTGCGGTGCACGAGTGCGGTGCACGAGTGCGGTGGTGCGTGGCTAGTCACTGCCGGAATTCTGTTGCCGGTGTTTGAGCTCGGCCAGACTAAGTGGTATAAAAAAATAATGACATGTATATAATATGATTATCCTTTTTAGTACTTAGTATTGTATAATCTGATTTTTAGTATATTAAGTTGTAATTTAATTAAGTTTTAATTAGAGTAAGTTATTAATTGATTAAGTTTGTAAAATTGATTTAAGTTGTAAATCTAATTTAAGTTTTGTAAGTATAAGTAAGGTATAAAGTAGTAAAAGAAATCAGATTAATAGTTATGGTTAGAATGTTATTATAACCTTGTTATTCAAATCTGATTTTTAGTAGTATATATTGGATATAAGGATTTAAGTGAAGTTGGTAAAGGTAATATGTTATTAAGCTAACAAAAATCAGCTTTGCTCATTGTTAGTGGTTCTTAAAAGACGTTAAGTTCAATAGAGCTAAGAAAGAAAGAAAGTTAATAAGCAACAAGATTAGTTATTTTTATACTCCGAAATACTAAGCTTTATATAATTAGTCACGTGTTATATGTTAATAATATCAAGGACGTGGCACTGAAGTATTTCCTTATTCGTTTAGGTCCCAATTTCATAAGCGAAACGTTTAATTAGTCAGCGAAGATTCTTCGTTACAAGGTACGTACGTGTACCAATTCGGTTGCAAATACTAGTATCATGTTAGGTTATGAATTCTTATATTGGAACCTAGAATCATGATAGGGAACGATTGTATGATTGTGATTGCTGAGATTGTTTGGTAGCAAGATTGTGATTAGAAATCGATATGTAGTATTATAATGCGTAATTCTATCGTATCATAAGCATGAAAGTATTGGATTTGTATTCTTTGATCTATGGTGTAACAAGGATGTTACAAAAAGTAAAAAAGGTTACCATTCCTTTTTAGCAGGTAAACAACGGTCTTATTTCCTTTCTCTTTTCTTTTTTTTCCTTTTCTTATGTATCCTCTTCCTAAATGGTCTTATTTCATACCCTATTGTTCTATCTTCTTCTCACCTTTTCTTCACAAAAATTTTCGCACCATGAAAGGGGGAAATCAGTCAGTTAAATCTGGTTCTTCAACAAACTCAAGGGGTGAAAGGGTGAAGTGCAAATGTGGGGTTGTTGCTGTTGCGTGAAGTACAAAGAAAGGGTCAAATTGTGGGAGTCAGTTCCTTGGATGCTCTAAGAGGCCTGAGCAAATCTTGCAATTTTTCAGGTGGGTGATTAAGTCCAATATCGATGAAAGGAATGATATTGGGGGCCTCCAATTTCAAATTCTGGAGAGGTATACCACCATTACTGAGTTGGAGTACCACAAGATGTTATTTGATGAAATAATAACAAAAATTGCAAATGAAGGAGGAAAGCTTGGAAGAAGATGTGGAAGAGATGAAGACTAAACTTAGTGAATTGCGTGTGGAGGTACTGAGGTGCTGTAGGAATAAGAAGAACTTCTCTATGGCTTTGATGTATTCTTAGGTTTTGTTTGTCATATTGATATGTTATTTGAGGTGCTCTAAGAATGAGAAGAACTTCTCTATTGATATTGATATGTATCAATAGGCTAGAAGTGATGCAAATTAAGGGTTTGGTTATAATGCAAATTAAGGGTTTGGTTAGAAGTGATGCAGTCACTTTTTGTAAGTGTGCTAATGAAGTGTAAGCTGTTAAGTATTGTGCTAATGGAAAAAAATTGTCCCAAAAAATATTCCATTGTTCAACCCCAAATTGGGTATTAAATAGAACTAGCACAATTGATTATATCATTAGAAAACAATGACATTATACTTATCATTACAAAAACAACAATATTAATTGAACTTGGCAAAAAATGATCTGAACAAGGAATCTAAGTTGTCATCACAAAATCAACAACATTTTAAGACTAATTTAGCTTGGCACAAACTGATTTGAACACATGATGTTGCTTCTCCATATTTGTGATGCTTCCTTGAGGTCCATTTATGCTACTGTGTTGCTTGGTCAACTATGGAAGCTTGACTGCAGATAAATAGAGGTTGAGATAGCTTCAAAACACATAATACAATAGTTTTTTTAAGTACACTGAAAATAATACATAATACACAAACTGAAAATAACACAAAGTGAAAAGAAGTAGGACTTACATTGTTGATTGATGTAGTCCTAGCATCAGGGACACCCCCTGCATTCATTACCTCCCCTCCTTCCTCCTCTGCCTCTCCTTCCTCCATTAGTTGCCTTGCCTTCATTTTAAGAATTTCCTCCACTTTCCCCTCTTCTTCTTCCTCTCCCACCCCCTCTAGAACCTTTGCCATCTCAAATCATTCTCCCAAATCTTCCTAACCTTGATGGTTGTGCCGTAGAATCAAAATGTGCAGGTGCATTTGATGTTGAAGCAGTGCTTGGTCCATCACTCCTTAGTCTCCCCTTAGCCTTTTTTGGTGGAGGCACAACAACTGAAGCAGTGTCTTTCAAGAGATGCGTAACATATCCCATTTTCTGCATGTACATGTCTTGGATTCCAAATCCACATTCAACTTATCAAGGTAGTACTGCACATTGAACAAAGTCTCTGTTAATGCAACACAACATAATTAGCAACCTTAATTTTCTCCAAATCTAATTTGGCTTGGATCCTAAGGCAAAGCACTAACTAAGACTTGACCATTTCTTGTCTTTTCAGGACTAATCTTTGCATTAAAGCAACTCTTATATCCTCTAACATATATATGAGATGCTTTGTCCTAACATTTATGATGTAACCATTGAAAGTCTCATCCATATCACTAGTTATGGCATCTATCTTCACACTAGTATCTAAGAATGCCCTATAGAAGCAGTTAGGATTGTATGCCTTAAATGTAGTAGTTGTATCTGGGTTTAACTCAGCCTGTTCCTCAAGGGCATCATTGCAGTTAGCAACATTATACGCCTTAGCTATTTTTCAAAACAACAGTTTCATCTCATCCCCTCTAAAGGACTTGTGTCACAGAGCAAAGATGTGCCTTGCACAATGTCTATGCTCTACATCTAGCAGGTACACTTCCAATTGCATTCAAGATGGCCTTCCAAAAAAAATCAGAATTAATTATACATTAAAACAAACAGAGAAGTAAACCAAAAACATGTTATTACACTATACCAGCACTAATTAGCTATACCAACACTAATTACAACAACATACAACATCAATACTAACACTAAAACCAACACTAATTACACCAAAATACAACATCAATACTAACACTAAACCAACACTAATTACAACAACATACAATAGCAATGAAGTAACAAGCAGCACTAATTACTGAAGCAACACTAATTACAAGCACTATTAAACACTAAAATAGCAACATCTTATATTGAAACATCAACAAACCATCACTAATCTAGCAATGCTATACCCTTACTAATCTAGCAGCACTAAACCATCACTACTCTGGCAACAAAACATGTATTGAACATGTACTAAACCAGCACTAAAATAGTAACTTAGTGAATTACTAGCAACACTAAACCATACAACAGCACTAGTAACACAAAAACAAGCACTAAACCAACACATATCTAACACTAATCTAATATGAATATAGATGTTAATTTGCAAATACCTAATGCTCATATGCGATTATTGTCAAACCAGTTCCACTTCCAAGCTGAAGACATTGTAGAAGGTTGCTGAATAACCACGCCAACTGTTGTTATTCTCGCCTTCAACTACTACCCATGCAATGGGATACATTTGGTCATTACTATCTCTTCCGATAACAAATAGTAATTAACCTCCCAAGAATCAAGAAACATGCATCTACACATATTACTCTCCTACAACCTTCTAACCAACCCCTCTGAAGACCCTTAAAGCAGGTGAATAACCTTTAAAATACTGGAGGAGATTGTGAGTTATCAGTGATTAACTCCAACTTAGTCTTATGGCTTGCTGCTTCAATAGCTTTCATGTAGGGTAAGAGCTTCGTATAGTGGCCTTGCATTGAACCATGCAACATTATGTGTGCATAAAAATTCACATTGTAGGCCAGATGTTTTATCATCATATGCTTGTAAGATCTCCTTGCAGTCTCCACTACCTCTTCTATAGGCCAGCGTGGTCTAGCCATAAAAACCTCCAAGAATTGCTCAGCTAACCAAGTACTCTTCAATTGCTTGTTTTTTTTTTCATATTCCTATGTCAATTATGGGCACCTTTCACTATCTTGACCACAAAAGTGGCTCTCCTTGAATCCTTAGACGAATACAAATAGAATGGATAACCTTGAACACACTTGACTCATATCCTTTGTCCCCTCTTTCTATTGTTGATGGTAACACTCACATTCCTCCCTTGAAATATTGCATACTTAACAACAACTCTCTTAAACTTTACCCCATTGGCAAACCTCTTTCCTACCTTCCAAGTAAAGTTTGAGAAATCAGTGTCACTACTCCACTAAAAGAGCTATAGCAGTCCTCCTTGCATCGATTATATCTTCTTCTTCTCAAGTGTCAGGTGGAGTGTGTATTTCCTCATCACTCTCTTCATATTCACTCCCAAATCCACCATCTTGATGCACTTTCTCAGCTTCCCTACTTAGTCTCAACTGTGCACCAAGTTTACCCTCTACAGCCTCTTTTTGAAGCTGTTGAGCTACGCTAAGCAACCTACTTTTGCACTTTTTACTCTATCCCTTGCAGTCTTGTACTCATCATCACTAGTATCATATTCATCACCTAAAAACTCATCTACATAGTCCTCGGGAATGTCATCATCTTTTTCACTCACTACCACATCATCTTCTGGATCTAAATCAAGATCTTCTTAATCAAACTCATCATCACTTAGACCATCATCCACATACTCACCTATAAACTCTTTTAATGTGAGGGGCTCTTTTGGTCTGTTGTGAAAGAAGTCATACTTAGATTCAACTTTATGTTCAGGTTGCGGCTCAGCTTCGGGTTTAGGTTAAGGTTCAGTTTCGGGTTGTTGTAGCTAGTAAGCTTTGCCTTTAGATGGTTTTTTATGGTGGTTAGTGAGAGTTGTATGGGGCCGCTTGGGGGTTTTTTACGGGTTGCTTGTGAAAGCTGAAATTATAAGTTTGGGTTACTGGTTATAGATGTATGGGTAAGGTTTAGATTGTTGAGAAGGAATATGTTTGACTAGCATTAATAGGTTGAATGGGTGCGGATAATGTGGCAGCATCTTCTTTTTCTTGGAGACCTATATCTTTGGCAAGATATGGCTTTTGTGGGGCCCTCCTAAGGGTTAATTTCTTAGCAAAGCTGATGTGAAAAGGGTGGGTTTGGTGTGTCACCAGTGTCTATGGGGATGTTTGTACTAAGTGGGTCATCACTCTCACCATGCAAGATATACAACTTTATAAACTTATTCTACACAAGAATTTTAGTCATCTCCAAAACCTCATCATCATCAGAAATATTTCTCAATCCAGTTGCTAAAATCATGCCAAGAACTAGGTAGAATAATCTTACTTGGTTAGTGTAATTACCACACTTTCTAGCCAGCTCAATTAGATCCCAAATACAAATTTCATCTAGATCAATGGGGGAAAGTCCTACCCATTCCTCCCATATATACTAAATACCCATTTCTATCTTTCAACAAATCTCCACCATGATAGAAACTCAAAGTAACATCATCCATTTTTTAACCTACAAACAATGAATTGAAAAGTTCACCTACCACAATTAGTTACATATTATTGCATAACCTAGGAGCGAAACTAAGTACAAATTCACATTCCAACAAAATTATGCCCTACATTATTTACAGGTTCAAATTCGTCATTTTTAAGTTCAAATTTTTAGGTTTGACATCATCAAGGTTCAAATTTTAGGTTCAAATTACACCAGCTGCCAAATACACAATTACACAACATAATCATTATTAGGGTTTCACATTTTCAAGTTCAGTCAATAATTTCCTAAAAATGACAATATAAAAAATCGAATTTATAGTTCCAAAATAAACGTTTTTAGTAGTTGCAATAAATAAAGATGATGCACATACCTGTAATTCGTACTTTGTTGGTTGTTAAATTTACTTCACTTGCCAGAGAATGAGAGAAATTTCAGAGAGAGAAAATGTAACAGCCCGAATTTCCCAACCAGCTTCCAAAGGATTAAGCACAGCGAAAGAGACTCTAGTCGAGATAACTCGGACTATTACCATCACACTCACCGAACTATATCGGAGATTGTGGAACTCAATTCCCAACTCTATTCAAATAAATTAACTATTATAACTATGCTTTGATTCTCAGACTCTATTCCCATAAATTTATACATAAAATCCGGCAGAGTTTCCTTTGAAAATAGGACAACGCTAAAGCGAAAAAATGATTTAAACCTGTTTGCAAATTCAATTTATAAAATATATCCAAATCCCAAAGCTCAACAACCTCAACGCTTTCGCGGAGCAACAACCAATAGAGAATCAGGAGACTAACTAGCGCTCTTAAATGTAGAAATAAATATAGATTATAAACAATTAACTATTACAAAGTCAAGCGTCCTCACTTCGATAGCAACTATAATACTGCTCCAACTTGTATTAGCTTGAACTTGCAAAGGTTAACTCACGGCTTCAACCTGAAACATTTAAGATACTGCCACCCACCAAGTGACAGGCCACAGAAATGACAAAACATATACACATCAGCAAAGCTGAGTACTAACCCGTAAACAAGAGTAACACATGCTTTGGTGGTTTTTACTTGAAAACGACTCTCACACAATCAACATAAGTTCAACAATCACACCAATCATAGCATACTTAGCAGCAATATTCTTGTTGAACATACATATTACATTTCCAAAATTCCACGTTCCATAATACTCATCAATCAATAGTAAAAAACAATAAGTACTCTCAACAATGACACGTTTTTATATTCTCATTTAATCAACCTTTCAACTCAATTACTATATTTTCACAAAATCCGATCGTTTGGCATGAACGCGAGTGGAGAGGGGTACCACGCAGTTTCAGCTGTCTCCAAACTATTGAGGGTCGTCACCCAGCCTTTTATTGTTATGCTTGCAAGACTTACCCGGACATGTCCTATAACGCCAGGAATTCACCCCTCCTGGAAGGCAACAGCTAGGGACTCTACCCGCCCTAACTCGGGTGCCTTTCATGCCTCACTTTCATATTTATAAAATAAGATATTTAATGATTTATACTTTAATCCTCAATACTCATAACATAACACCATATTCGACCTTATCTGGTCTTAACTCATATTTGAATCATTTCCTCATTATCATACCAAATCATATTTTAAGAAACATAGTATTTTCGAAAAACTCCAATGACTGAACAAAAGAATACTTTTATAATAATCCAATAGCAATTCACAACTAACTCATAGAGATGATCTATAATCATGGCATTACTATAAACGATATATGATATCTAATATTCATATAACGCACAAAGGAGCATTTAAATATATATTGCTGAACATAAAGGTTACACCCACTCTATAACAATTATGCGAAACCTCCAACATATGACTTGATTTCCCATGTCATCTTGAATTATATACGTCTACATAGCCATCCTCCAACAATCACCTCAAAATAACATTGATAATCAATAACCAAAATTAGACTAATCTAAACTATAAAAACGTAATCGTAACTTATTCCCAATTCACAAATCAACCTTTAACATTCTAATTTCCTTAATCCTTAATTAATATCTATAACTTCGATGATATTAGCTACATCGACTTGCATCCCAATTCATAATCACAATTCTAAATTATATAACTAAACAAACTAAACATAACTCGCAACCTTACCTAAATCAAGAACATAATTTGGCTACCAACAAATATATTGGGAATATAAAGCTAACTCGACACATAAATAAACCTCAATAAACTGATTTCTATCTTGCATTCAAATCCTTAACCAATCGATAACAATTCCAACATTATAATCTCCTTCATAATTCCAATGATACTCCATCCAAAATCATCCTCCAATAATCAAGACTATTAAAGTATTAGCAACTTGTATCCAACCTAGTCATTTCCCCGTAGATAACCATAATCGTCTAACATATAACTCTTATAAATACATATTTGAAATCGATACATATATGCTTTTCAAATCCAATTACAACATAAGATGTGAGCCACAACTAGTAGTAATTAATCATGTCAATAAATATCCACAACAATATTACTAAGTCTCTCAGTTAGAATTAACTAACGAGAGTTAACCAAAAACACGACTCAGTTTCATCGATCATAGGTTGATTATAAGTAACACAATATAATCCAAGTTATACCATTAGCTGAGTTCTTATTAACATAATCAGTAATAAAACCAAGTACAGATCATACTCATGGTCATACATAGCGAGTTTATCTCATTAAAACAATTCCATTATCTAAGTGGGACTTCTTCAAAGTAATTCTTAACTTACTTTGATTTATGTAGTTAAACACACACACTAATACACTTTAGTGAATCACTAGTCAAATAAGCCGACTTTATTATCTTATTCTGTTTATAGTTATCAAACTAAAATACTTTATTAACCACATCTTCATTAATCGAATCCATAGTTAATAAAACTAACTCAATTCTCTTCACATTACTAATAAGGACTAATTAATTCTCTTTCTAACTTAATAGGAGAAAACTAATTAAATTAACTCAATCAACTTTCTTAAATAAGAATGACTCACGAGTCTAATTACACTTCTTTGATAAGGAGACAATAACACTAATATATTCAACTAAACTAGCAAATTCCATTAGTCGGATTAAGTTCAGGTTATAAAGAGTCAATCAAACTAACTTACTCATTTAGTACTCTCCAATATAACGGTGATAAAGATTAGTGGTAAAATTATTTAACAAAAAAAAATAGCTTGGAACTTATAACGTCATTTCCTAGATTTCAATTTTAATAAACTCAACTCCAAACCACATACGTAAATGAAACACCCACCTACCATGGCTTCTCTTTACTCGTTTCAAGAAGAATTGAATTAAAAGAATTATTTGTAGGCAAAATTGATCTAGTTTACTATGGCTACAAAACCCAATGATACCATAAACTGATTTTTATACTCCAAAGAATCAAATTAGTACTTAAGTACTCTTAGAATTGACAACAACAACAGTACACCACCAAGCATTAAAACAATAACAACATATCTTCCTCATCATCATCAACAACCACAACAACAACTAAGACAACACTTACAACCACTAGGAGTAACACAAACAATAGCAACAACGACAAATAACAACTTGAACTTGAATCATTAATCAATTCTGAAATTTAAAGAAAAATAGACAAGAGGTGTGTACCTCTGCTCAAGTAGAGTAGGGACGGAAACAAAGCACAAGAGGGAAGCTGAGCTCCGGTGGTTCGTCGCGGCAAAGGACACAACAACACAGCAGCGGCAACGATGACGACACTTTGCTCGCGGTAGCGGCACCGACCAACCGCAAGTATCAACGGCAACACCGACAACCAAGAGGATGGAGAAAACTGCAAGCAGGGAAAACAGAGAAGGGAGAAGTGTCGCGGGATCTCCGGCAGCCTCAGAAAACGCCGGCGAGGTGCGGTGCAGGTGAACGAGAGAACCCGAAGGTTCACTGGGAGGAGAGAGAGAAAACAGTGGTGTGGCGGCTTGCGAGCAGCACCACACGCACGACAAGAAGATCGGCGAGGAGGGGCGCGGCTCCGGTGAGCATAAGACGCCGGCGAACAGAACAGGCGAACAGAGGAGAGAGGCACGAATGGGGTTGGGGTTTCACTGGGGTTTGGGTTTTCGGGTTTTCATCAATTGGGGTTTTGGGATCTGTTGAGAGAAATTACGAGAGAAAGAAGGAAGGGGGGTTTATTAAACCCTTTAGCCGACTAAAATAAATGGAAGGAAGGAAAACCGACTTTGGTTTCCTGTTTGTCCAAATACCACTCAACTTAGTCGCACATAAGACCCAAAATAATTTTAATAATAATATTAATAATAAAAATAATCTCATATAATTAAATAAATAAATATATTACAAACACGACAATATAATTCAGATTCCACCTCTCAATTAAAATAAGAATTTTCGAAACATAATTAACTTAATAATTATAATTAGCATTTTAATAAAGGCTCTTAAAAATAGGGCTATTAGAGAAAATGTGCAACGCCTGAGATATTACATAACCTTAATCGTCATCAGAAGCATAACTTAAGCCTGTGTGTTAGGGTCCAACTTACTATTAATGTAATAGCCTAAAATGATCTCTTAAACATACAAATGATCAACTTAAAGTAATAATAATACCCTTAATACATAATATCTGAATATCCTAAGTAATCATCAGAATCACTTCAACTTAATCTTTCCGGAGCATCCTTGACAAAACTTATCTTTGCTATCTTCATAATACCTGAATAATTTCATAAAATAGGGAAAAGGGAAAACACAAAAAATAACGTAAAATGAGTTGAAACTCAGTAACTTCACTCCAGCCCGTAAAAACGGTTTTAGTTCGTAAACATTTTCATGCACATGCATATATCACATCATATTAGTAATTGTCCAAAAATACTAACAAAAAACGTCATCATTGAATAGTCTGCTGACAAGGACCATTTGCATCACATAGTTCATTAGAAAGTACATGTTTTGGACATAACATTAACATGATCATATGACTCTTTTGGTCCGTGTTCATTCATATATCGTAAACAAAATTCCTCCACATGTTACGTGCCAATTTGCTAGTTCAATTCATAATGTCAAGCCAGCAGAACCATCCACTTTTATGAATTTACATATTATTCATATTTTCAAACAACATGATAACCAGATTTCATAAGTCATAAACATCATTTCACATATATCATTGAATCATATCGTACTTCATCATATGTATCCCATAAAACTTGTAAAACATAATCATATCATTACAATTATCATCACAACGTCATATAAACACATTTGAGCATATCATTACACACAATTCATACGGGCATGCATAGATAAAGGTTACACATAACATATATGGGCATGTATACATGCTATACATGAAGGTTACACATAACATATACGTGCATGTATATATACTAGACATGAATGTTACCTTATACATTATTCCTTTCCTTACTCCTTAAGTATCGCCATTCCTCAATTTCCAAAGACCATCATACATATATCCTCCTCAAAACATAATCAATAATTAGGGAATTTCCCGCCAACAAAATTACTTGCCTAATTACCCATAAATTATTATTGTTATCAAAATATTCATTTATAAAATAAGTTTAAGCATGAAAACAAGAAAGATTACTCACGATCCTAATTTACACTTAAATATAGTCATAACTTAGTCTCTAATACAAGTTTAGCCCAACAAATATGAACATAAGTTAAACTAGGCCGTTTAACTAAATTAGCAAAACCGAAATCAGTTTAGTTTTTATAAATCAACCCAAGTAGTTAACTAGGTGACTTAAACCAATTAGATTGAGGCCCAATAATTTAAGATAACAAATTAAACTAAGAAAGCTTCACTAGGGGAAAAAAAGGAAGGGCTGCGCTTTTCCTAAAAGCGCAGCCCTACTAGTGAAGGGCTGCGCTTTTTTTAAAAAGCGCAACCCTACATAACAGAAGGGTTGCGTTTTTGAAGAAAAGCGCAGCCCTTCACTTAGTAGGGCTGCGCTTGTAGAAAAAGCGCAGTCCTTCTCACAATCAGAAGGGTTGCACTTTTCTACAAGCGCAACCCTACTAAGTGAAGGGCTGCACTTTTTAAAAAATTGCAGCCCTTCTGACTTAGTAGGGCTGCGCTTGTAAAAAAAGTGCAGCCCTACTATAATGTAGGGATGCGCTTTTTGATACAAGCGCAACCCTTCATTAAATTTTTTAGGTTGAAGTGAGTTGGGCTTGACATAATAACCTAACCGGTTAAGGGCTAACCTAACATAATATAAGTTATTTTAAAATCAGGTGATTTCGGGTTATTTTCAAGCTCAAAAGGTCAACATGAACCTGACCCATTATATTTTCAAGTCGGGTTGGGTCGACCCATTTTTACTTCAGGTCGAAAATCTCAACCCAAACCCGAAATTATCAGGTCAGTTTCAGGTCGGGTTATTAGGTTGGGTCAGTATTTGCCAGCCCTAATTGCAAGGGAATACACGAATAAGAGAGAGGCGAGAGAGAAACACGAGGCTGCAATAATGTGGTGGTGGTGTAGCAGGTGTGCGGTGGCGTTTTAAGCGTTCGGAGGAGTGGTGGTGCACCACAGGTGGTGCGCAAAGTGGTGATGTTGTAGTGGTACTGAAAGGAGAAGAAGGAGATTTGTTGTCTTTGTTTGTGATTTTCAAGTTCACATCCAATGGGTTTTATAGCTAAAATTTTGCAGACAAAAATAAAGGTGGCTTGATGAGGATTGATGATTGATTACCATGGGGAGAAAGGTTAGGGGACAAGTTAGAGAGAAGGTAGATGATGGAAGTGAGGTGGTCGGTTGTTCCGTGAGGGACTTTGGGTGTTTGATGTTTATTTTTTTCTCTTTTCTATTTCTTATTTCCTTTGGCTAACAAATGTCAAAACTTTGACTATTTTCAAGTGTTTTAACTTTGAATTTTATCTAAATATATTAAAGTCATGAACTATATTATAAATAAAATCATTTATCATAATAAATATCATTCTTGTATAACTAAAGTAAATATTCTTATGTTAAGAAAATAACCATAATAATATTGAAAATTTTTAGGATGTAATTATGGTAATAAACATAATTAGTAGCTAATAAAACAAGATTAAAGTTTGGGATATTAGAAAATGGCAGAGAGAGAGATAAAGAGAGAGAAATGTGACATTAGTTTCCTATTCTTTCATTATTAACGGGCTTGTTTTTGGTAATGCTCAAACTTCGAGGGGTCTCTGGCAAGGTGATCCTCTCTGTCCCTATCTGTTTATTTTAATTGCAGATTAAATAAGTTGTCTCAAATGGGGATATTCATGGTGTCGGTGCTAGTAGGAATGGTCCTAGTATCTCTCATCTTTTTTTTTTCAGACGACAATTTACTCTTTGCTAGAGCTAACCGAGTGGAATGCTAAAAAATAGTTGATATTCTCAACTCATACGAAGTAACATTTGGGTAAAAAATAAATTTTGATAAGTAGAGGTTTCTTTTAGCAAAGGAGTATGTTTGTCGAAAAAAGAAGAATTAGTGAGTTTGTTGAAAATGAGGCAGGTGGAAGACCACACGAAGTATCTAGGCATTCCTACAATAATTGATCGGTCAAAGAAAGTTATCTTTGCTGCAATGAAAGACCGTATCTGGAAGAAATTAAAGGGGTAGAAGGAGAAATTACTTTCAAGAGCCAGGAAAGAAATGTTAATTAAATCAGTGATTCAAGCAATACCCACCTACCTCATGAGTGTCTACATAATTCCTTCATGTACTATTATATCTGCGTCAAAAAAGATTGCCCCCCAGTTGGAGTTGAAGACCATCCCTACTTTGGAAAGATAAGGTGCCCCCTAGCTAGAAAAAACTATGCATCTTAACATGACATCTACTGAAGAAAATCTCTCCTTTTAAGGTGATGATGACCCTATGGATTCAATTCCATTAAATGTTGAATTTCCAGATTCTCCTTCTGCTCCAACGATTGTTATAACAAACCCCTCTATTCTTAGGAATGAGGTTCCGGCCAGGAGATGTAATTCCTTTAGATGTTGCACCTTTGAGGAGCAACTTTGAACTTCTGAACACCCCTATATCAAACGGTCCATCATCGTCTTCACAATCTCTTCTGAGACTGGTTTGCATTCCCTTCCTCATAGATTCATTTAGACTTCCTCTATTTGAAACCATATCCTCAAAAAAGCGGACTTCACAATCTTGTTAACTTGACTTCTCTTCTTTATGATGCAGAGGGAAGCACTCAAGAAGCAAGTGTGATGAAAGAGTCTGATAGAGGAAAAGAGGTAAATGTGGACATGTCCATTGTTTTGAGGGACCAACCTGCTTCTAGCAATGTTGCGAATAGTCCCAATGATGAACAGTCTGAGCACATTAAACAAGAAGACAAGATATGGAACCTATGCCTTGCTCTCTTAGAAAATCCTCATGATTAGATTTTTGGACAAGCTCTTAAGCAGATTTTGGAATCCTTAATCTTTTAAGACTTTGAGTATTGGATACCTTGTCTTGATTATGTGAAGGAAATTCTTCTTCTTCAGCAGTGCAACGCTGAAATAGGAGTTCAATCTATTAAGTTTTCAGTTCATAAACTCTAAGAAGAGGAAACTTCTTTGGAAGCCCACGCCAAATCTTTTAGAAGTGTCACTACACAGATCTAGGTTTCTTTAAATTCTTATGATCAGCAGCTGAAGTCTCTTTCTCACGAGAGGCAATCCTTATAGAATCGCTTGGCTGAGATTAACAAAGAAGAAATCAATATTATTAATGAGAAGCCAAATCTTATAGCACGGATGATGATGTAGTAATGGTCATCTCAGGAGGATTTGCGGCTGGAGGTCCAACAAATCGCGGCCACAAAAACTATTTAAGGGAACTCAATCAGGTTATGCTCACTAACCAGGCCGAGTCTGATCCTTTCCCAAAATAGTGGTCAGCGAGCTGGACCGAGGGAAGATAAGGACGCCGCATGATGACCCCCTAGTTGTGGAGATGAAGATTGCCAACCTCAGGGTTAGGCGAATTCTGATTGATACCGGAAGCTCTACTGATATAATCAGTGCTGATTATTTGTCTCGGCTGAAGTTTGATAAAAATGACTTGGTTCCTGTAAATCATCCTATAATCGGTTTTGGCGGAGGGATCATCCGTCCTATGGGGACCGTCACTCTACCCGTCAGGGCTGGAGAGAAAGATGCTGCCAGGACGCTATTTGTGAAATTTTTGGTAGTATGAGACTTGACTGCTTATAATGTCATTTTCGGACGACCTACCTTAAATCACATCAAGGCTGTTGTCGTGACCCATTTAATGCTAATGAAGTTTGGGTGTGATGGGGGAAAGATTGGATCTCTCTATGGAGATCAGCAAGCTGCTAGAGAATGCTACCTCACCACTCTTTAACCATCATCATGGAAAGAGAAGGCAGAGCGTCCAAAGGCCCGGGAGGATGATTCGGCCGAGAAGGTAAAAGGTCAGATTGTTGAGCTAAAGCAAGAAGTTGAGAAGGTTCAAGAGCTACCTCTCCCTGAGAGCAAGCCGTCCATGCTCTTGCCCAGCAAGAAAAGAAAGTGCTTGGCTATTAAAGAACAGAAGCATTCATCTGAGGAGATCATGGCTATAATGAGTCTGGGACTAGAACGTATGGAGCCGGTAAAAAGTCCGGTGGAAATTTGTTTAAGGCCAGATCGTCCAGAGAGAACATTGAAAATTGGGTCCGTCCTGAATTATGAAATCAGGGACGCTTTGATCAAGTTGTTAAGAGAATTTGAAGATGTATTTGCCTATACCGTCGAGGAAATGCCTGGGATAGATCC
This sequence comes from Beta vulgaris subsp. vulgaris, assembly GCF_026745355.1. Classification (NCBI taxonomy): domain Eukaryota; kingdom Viridiplantae; phylum Streptophyta; class Magnoliopsida; order Caryophyllales; family Amaranthaceae; genus Beta; species Beta vulgaris. The sequence goes on along the minus strand of NC_079205.1, from coordinate 29,309,315 downwards.
TGAGGTGGCGGTGCATAGGCTAAACATTGAGCCAGGGCAGAAGCCTATTCGGCAGAAAAAGAGGCACCCAGGGCCGGCCAGAAATAAAGCCGTTGATGAAGAAGTTCAAAAGCTACTCAAATCTAAGTTCATCCGTGAAACTTATTATCCAGATTGGGTAGCAAATGTTGTGATGGTTCCGAAGCCGAATGGCACATGGAGGATGTGCGTTGATTACACGGATTTAAACAAGGCTTGTCCTAAGGACAGCTTTCCGTTGCCCAAGATCGATCGTCTGGTGGATTCTACAGCAGGTCATGCATTGATGAGTTTCATGGACGCTTACTCAGGCTTCCACCAGATTCCCATGTGGCCGGACGACCAAGATAAAACCTCCTTCATTACAGAGAAAGGACTGTATGGATGGCTCCGGATGCCCTTCGGCCTGAGAAATGCGCCGGCCACTTTTCAAAGGCTTATCAACACGGTGTTTCAGCCACAACTTGGGAGAAATATGGAAGCTATATCGACGATATGATCGTCAAAAGTAAAGAAGAAAAGGATCATCTGGACGATTTGAGGGAAACTTTCCTCACTTTGAGGAAGTACAAGTTAAAGCTCAATCCGCAGAAATGCGTATTCGGCGTAGTAGCTGGAAAATTTCTGGGGTTTTTGGTTGATTAGAGAGAGATTGAGGCTAATCCCGACAAAATTCAGGCTATCATGAATATGACTTCGCCGTCCAAAGTCAAAGAAGTTCAGCGTCTGACGGGCTGTTTGGCTGCTCTTGGACGATTTCTTTCGAAATCAGGGGACAAATGTCACCATTTCATTGCAATTATTAAAAAGAATGCCAAGTTTGAATGGACGGAAGAGGCTGAGGTGGCGCTTCATCAAGTTAAAGATCATCTTCGGCAGCTGCCTAGATTGATCAGTCCGGCCGAGGGAGAAAAATTGTACGTTTACCTGGCCGTGTCTCCATTCGCGGTAAGTGCTGTTTTCTTGGCTGAGAGAGACTCAGTGCAAATACCCGTCTATTTTGTGAGCCATGTATTGAAAGACGTGGAGAGCAGGTATTCGACCATTGAGAAGTTCAGCTTAGCTCTGTTGATGGCCAGCCGGAAGTTAAGACCTTACTTCTTAGCCCATAGCATTCTTGTTTATACAGATCAGCCACTGAGGCAAGTGTTGCATAAGATGGATGCATCTGGCCGGATGTTGAAATGGGCCGTTGAGCTCAATATGTTTGACTTAACATTTGAGCCTCGAAAGGCAATCAAAGGGCAAGCTTTAGCTGATTTCATTGTAGAGCTTACCCGGCCTACAGTAGAAAGCGTCATTGGACCCTAATGGTGGACGAATCCTCAACTGCGAACGGATGTGGGCCAGGGATCATCTTTCAATCACCAGAAGGGGATAAGTTTGAGTATGCAATGAAGTTCAAATTCCAGGCTTCAAAAATGAGGCAGAGTATGAAGCTCTCTTAGCCGGCATAAAAATGTGCAAAGCGGCTGGAGCCTTGGAGATTGAGGCTAAAACTGACTCTCGTTGGTGGTCAGTCAAGTAAACGGAGACTTTGAGTGCAAGAAGCGTCCATGAGTAAATATATGAACTTGGTCAAAGAGGAGATCAAGTCTTTGAAGAGGTTCGTCCTAGATCAAGTGCCTAGATCTGAAAATCATCAGGCTGATGCTCTTTCTAAGCTGGCCAGTTCGGCTGAAGGGATGTCCCTAGAACAGTCTTCTGGGAGGTCAAGGCGGCCAAGAGCATTGAGGCCGAGGAAGTTCTGATTCTCAGCCGAGAAAATGAGTGGATGAGCCCCATCATTGAATTCAAGAAGATGGCCGGTTACCTCTTGATCCTGTAGAAGCTAAGTATGTGAAAGCTAGGGACAAGTGGTTTGAGTTGTGGAATGAGACTCTATACAAAAAATCCTACAACCGGCCTCTCCTTAAGTGCATTACCAGAAAAGAGGGATTGGACGTTTTAAAGGAACGGCATGAGGGAGCTTGTGCTTCCCACATTAGAGGAAGAACGTTAGGAGAAAAGGCTCTCAGGACTGGCTACTTTTGGCCGACCTTAAAAGAGGACGCCTTGCTTTATGCAAAGAAATGTGATAGTTGCTAGAAGCATGGCAACATCTATCAGAAGCCATCCAACTACTTAACTCCAATCCTCTTCCCTCTTCCCTTTGCAAATGGGGAATGGATATTCTTGGCCCTTTTCCTATTGCTGCCGGCCAGAAAAAGTTCGTAATAGTGCTGTTGATTACTTTACAAAGTGGGTTGAAGCTAAAGCATTAAGAGGCATTACCACCAATGACGTCAAAGGGTTCATCTGGAAGAACCTCATTACAAGGTTTGGTATGCCCCAGTCGATCGTCTTTGACAATGGGCCGCAGTTCGAAACACCCAAGCTTCGTCAATGGTTGGCCGATCAAGGAATCAAAGCTCACTTTGCTGCAGTGGCTCATCCACAGGCCAATGGGCAAGTTGAGGCTTTTAACAAGATTCTGTCGGCCGGGATTAAAAAGAAGTTAGATAATGCGAGAGGACTTTGGGTAGAAGAATTGCAGCTGGTCTTATGGTCAATAAGGACAACGGCCAAGAACTCCACGGGAGAGACTCCATTCATGCTGGTATATGGCTCTGAGGCCGTCCTTCCTATTGAGATTGAAGAACCAACTTGAGAGGTGATGATGTACTCAGAAGATGCTAACTGGGCAGCTCTTCGGACGGCTTTGGACTTAGTTCCCGAAGTCAGGGGCAATGCATTCTGAGAATGCAGCTATACAAGTTGAGAATGGCAAGGAGTTTAACAAAAGAGTTGCAAGGCGTCCATTGAAGCTTGGAGACCTCGTCTTGAGGAAAATGGAAGCAGTCGGCCGAGCCAAAGAGCTAGGAAAGCTACCCCTAACTGGGAAGGACCCTACAAAATAATCGAAGTAGTTCAGAATGGCACCTTTCGTCTGGAAGGCATGGACGGACGTCCATTCCAGGACGTGGAATTCTGATACTTTGAAGAAATACTTTGTTTAGGGCATCTTGACAAATTGTAATCTTCTCTTAATGCATTACAATGAAAAAAGTAGAATGTATACATGTACCTTGACTATCCTCAAGCAAAATTCATATAATACAGCTCTACTTCTCTATGACTCTGTTTGATTTATTTGCTTAAGTTATATACTAATCGTCAAAGCTAACAAACATAACAGAGCAGCAAATGAAAATGCACCTTCTATTAGGAGATCGGCTGAACATGTTATCGTCCTAAAATGGATAATTACATATATTGGCCGCTTGTTTCTTAAAGAGTTTAAACATCTCCTAAACAAGGTCGGCTGGAATTAGGACGCCTTAGTAAAGGTATCCTACCTTCCGTCCAAAAGCCAAAAACTTAGAATAACAACCTTAGTAAAGGAACAAGTTATTTCATAATTTAACAAAGATGGACGATTGAATCACTTTATAAAACGTCCAAGTTATTTAAAAATTATGGCTTTTTCTCCTTCTTGAACAGAGAAGGTTATCAAAAACTCCTCGTCCAAGAAGGGGGGCATATAGGGGCATAATTTAGAAATGACTAAGTCTTTGTCCAATGACGAATGTTTGGCCAAGTTTTTGGCCGAACAAGTTATTAACTTGGCAGTATAAAAACTCACAAGTTTTTGGCCGAACAAGTTATTAACTTGACAGTTTAAAAACTCACAGTTTTTTGCCGAACAAGTTATTAACTTGGCAGTTTAAAAACTCACAGGTTTTTGGCCGAACAAGTTATTAACTTGGCAGTTTAAAAACTCACAGGTTTTTGGCCGAACAAGTTATTAACTTAGCAGTTTTTAAACTCACAAGTTTTTCCTTGGGCATCTGGTGAACGTCTAGAAAAGAACTAAAGGTTCAGACGAGCTATGTTATGACGAATTGCTTTTGTACTTGGTGTAAATATTCAATCATGAAGCAAGGCGACCTTTGCATAAAATTATAGAGCATTGGAGATTGAAAAAGACAATTTTTATAGATGAAGAAAGGATTACAAGCTAGTCTAAGGCAAAAGTACAAAAAAGTAAAAGTACAAATGGCTCGCGGCCAACATGAAGAAACTAAGCGTCAGGAGGGGCGATGTTTTCTTCGTCCTGGGCCTCCACATCATCTTGTTCTTCTTCGTCTTCGGAAGACTCTTGGAAGACGGGGGGTTCTTCCCCTTTGATGTTGGCCTTATGCAGGCTTTCTTGAAATTCCAGCCGGCGAGCATATCTGGGGATATCCTCTTCCTCGGCCATCATTCCAAAGGCCTGCACGACCCAGTCCTTCGAAGTATCTATGATAGTGTTCATAGCCTCCTTGGCCGCATCAACCGTGGCCGCGACTTCGGCTCGGAGAGCTTGGTTTTTGACCTTAAGGACGAGGTTCTCTCTGTAAAACTCGGCCGCCATGGTCATGACTGAGTTTCTCTCGTCCGTAAGAAAACGTTCCAAGGCCGCTCTCTCGTCCAGCATTTCGGTCAGCCGAAGGAGATAAACTTTATTTTGAGACTCAAGTTCGGCTGACCGTTTTTCCCAAGCTATCTTGGATTGCTGGTGCAACACCTCCTGCTCGGCCATGACATACTGAGCATGGTCAGCTGCGTCTGTCACGTCATGGATGAGTTTTTTATTCTCCGTCCTGAGCTGTCGAGCACAGTCTTCAGTTATCATGCTGCGAGTAAAGAGCTGAAAATAAAAAGACGAAGATATGTTAGGACGGTTGTATAAACAGAAAAAATAGTCAAGTATAAAACACAAGCGTCCAATGAAGACAAAAGACGTACCTCGACAGCAAGTTGAGACATGTAGCCTACATGTGCTGATGATGCTCACCTCAACCCCTTAATGTAAGGTTCAGGGAAGCATTTGAAAAGCTCCTGCTTGAGCTTCTCGCGTTCAGCCGATGGCATCTTCCCAAAAGAATGGGAGAGCCGTCAGTAGCTGGGCCCTTCCCTTTATCTGAAAGATGAGACTCGTCAGTATTTCTGATCGGAATAACCACGGCCTGTTTGTTGGACGGACTCATCGGACGCCCGCCAACCCGTAGTGTTCTAACTACGTTTGAATAATAAGACTCACCAGAGGAACGGGAGGCCGTCCTGTATGCTGCAGGCATTTGGCCTACCAGCTTAGCCACTGGCCCAGAGAAAGCTGACCCATCCGCAGTCGCGTCCGGCTGCGAAGCTTGACCTGCCTCGTCCAAATCCACAACCTCGTCCGGTTGAGTTGTTGCAGGTTGGTCGGCAGGACCAGCATAGGTCACCAATGCCGAATCGCCAATCTCTGGCAGCTCTTCCTTGGCCGGTATATCAATCACGACCTTTAGAGCCGGCCGCGACGATTTTTTCTTCTTGGCCGTGAAGCCCTTTGCCTTTTTAGGGGGAGGAGCTTCACTAGTTCCGACCGGTCTTTTCTTGGCTGCTGCCTTCTTAGCCAGGGCCCTGGACGTTGGGGCATTTTTCTGGAAAAATTAAACAAGTGTTAGTAGAATGACGAACCCAGAGGGCGTCCAAAAACAATGAGAAAAGTCCTATCCTTTGAAGAAGGAGGGCGTCCGGAGCAACTTTTGGATGATCTGTCTTCAAAGAAGCAGATCGTCCATTGGAAGAATGAAAATGCCCAAAAGCTAAAGCTAGACGAATTGCTCGTTGAAGAGGGAACTCGTCCAGATAAGTCTGGACGTATTGCTCTTTGAAGGAGCAGCTCGTCCAACTAAATTCGGACGTACTGCTCTTCGAAGAGGCAGCTTGTCCAGATAAGTCTGGACGTATTGCTCTTTGAAGGAGCAGCTCGTCCAACTAAATCAGCTCGTCCAGATAACTCTGGACGTATTGCTCTTTGAAGAAGCAACTCGTCCAACTAAATCCGGACGTACTGCTCTTCGAAGAGGCAGCTCGTCCAGCTATTTTCGGACGTATTGCTCCTTGAAGAAGCAGCTCGTCCAGCTAAATCCGGACGTACTGCTCTTCGAAGAGGCAGCTCGTCCAGCTACTTCCGGACGTTTTGCTCTTCAGGGGAGGGTCCGTCCAAATACATGTCTGGACGATCTACCTCAAAAAAAAAAAAAAAAAAAAACAAGAGAAGGAAAAAATTTTCTAAGTATACCAGTGTATCCGTCCTTTTTTCAGCACCGGACTTGCTGTATTCCTTCCAGAGAGTATCTGCAAATCTGGATGAACTCATGTCGCCGATCCAAGACTTTCTCAGTTTACTTCTGGCCGAGTCTGTAAATAAGAAAGAAAAAGGAGACAAAGGTTAGACGAACGATCCTTGGGACGGAAGTTTTACTTGGAAAGGATTTTTTAATAAGTATACCTCTATCCTCGCCCTGCCGCAAGCCGGCAGCGACCAGGAAATTGTCATGATAGAACATTTCCTTAAAAGGGATCCAATTGGACGGGCCCTTAAAAGAGACGTCGTCCATGGAATACTTCGAGATCCTGAAGTACTCCACCATCTCTTCAGCTGAGTTACTCTCTAACTCTAAGTAAGAAGCCATCCGTCCAGTATTGGTATTGCTTCGGCTAAAATAGCGAAGCCGTCTAGCAACCACTTCATTGGGCGCCTGGACGAATAGGAACTCAGCCTTCCAGGAGTGCATCTTGGACGTCTTATCCCAAGATGTCAAAAAACCCTGACGGTTGCATACGCTCAGCCAACTCCCTTCAATGGTTATGGGAGCTTTGGAAACATAATGGATTTGTGAGAAAGCGGCCAAGGAGGGGTCTACTCCTTTTAGATTGCAAACAGCCAGGAAGGTAAGGATGTTTTGCCAGGAGTTTGGGGAAAGTTGATTGTGCCCAATGTTATAGTAATGAAGAAGTTGACTGATGAAGGGGTGAAGAGGAAAGCGCAAACCGGCATCTAAGGCTAGCCGGTAGACAGCGAAATGGCCTGGAGGGGTACTAAGTATGGTATCCTCTCGGCCAGGGAGGACGAATCGGTAACCCGGCATAGGCATGGCCGCAGAGAAAGGTCTAAGGTTAGAGCCTACTCGTCCTAGCCAAGAATTATCGGCCAGAATGAATCTAGGGTTAGAAAGAGGACCTAGCCGCCGTCTTATTTTAGAGGAAGTCGTTGACGGTTCCTCCGAATCACTAGCCGGATTGGAAGAACTAGCTGCATTCGAATCATCAGAAACCGTCCTATGTTTGGACGGGCTGGTATTTGGAGAGCCTCAAACTTCTGATTCCTCCTGGACGAGTTTAGGGGAAGGGCTCGGGTTTGCTGGACGAGCACTTTGGACTTTGCGCTCTCCCTCAGCGGGAATCCGTCCAGTAAATGCCTCCATTTCTGAGCTGGAGGCCGGCAAGTTAACTCCTCGTCTGATACGAGTTGTTTGCTTGACGCGCGCCACATTACCCTGCACAGGTAAAGACTGGGTCGTCTGACTTTGCCGACCATGAGTAAAGAAAAAGAATGCATGTCCGGCCAAGATGGATCCAACTCTAGAAGATGCCGAGGAAAACAGGCCCTCTGTTCTAGGGCTAGTACCAACCCTTGAGCGGTCGGGTTTGTTCGATGAAGAAGACGAACTCATTTTCTTAAAATATGTGTGAAAAAGCAAGAAAAAGAATTAAGAAAATACCTGTAGAAGAAAGCTCAGACGAATGTCAAAGACGAGTGAAATCTCGGACGAGTGGAGTAGCAGTTTGCAAGAGCTTGGACGGGAGTAATTTCTCTCTCTAAAAACTCGGTAAAAATTGCAGAGCTTCTCTCTCTAGAAAATTTCTCAGCAATGTTAAAATGATTCCAGAAACGACAAAGTCACATATTTATAGAGGGGTGAAAATGACCCCCTCATCCGGTAAAAGCAACCGTTGTCCCTAGGGATTGACCTGCGGAGACCGGCAAAAAGGCGCTTCTTTTTTGAAAAAGAAGATGGCAGTTCCTAGTCGGTTAAAAGAGGAATAGCAACCGTCTTGGCGCCTAAAAGGTAACTCCCTCTTTTAAGGGGCAAATGTTGTAACCTAAAAATCAACGGCTACCCTTATGGCACGTGGCACTATCTCAACCCTACATGTGGCATCCGTTTAGGCCAAGGAAGGTACAAAGGCCTGCAGGTTCTGTGGGCTAAAGTACACCTTTCTGAGGAAAAGGCGTACTGAAAAGCTCCTTTATGGCCCTAGAATTGTACTTAGGCCCAATGAAGTAAAGCCTGATTCAGCTAAAAGGTAAAATGTGCTGACCAATCAGCGCTTGCCACGTGTCCTGATACTATTGCTTAGCCAATCAAATGCTCCCAAATTAGGGTGACATCAAGGTACATCAGTCATTTCAAACAGTATAAATAGTCCTTGAAATCAGGGGAAAGGTACGTTTTTCAGAGCATAGTACTGTTATTCTGCCATAAATTCTTCTCTCTCTCTCACTTTCTCTCTCTAAAAGTTCCCTCACATCCCTGATATCTGACTTAAGCATCGGAGGGGGAAATACCACCCAAACCTCCAGGGTGGGTCCCTTTTTTGCAGGTTGCTGGTCAGGAGTTTGCATCGGGATTCGAGCCAATCATTGTTGCACAAGTCTCCAGTTTTAGAACCTATCTTTGGGAGTTGTGATATTTAATTACTAGTTTCATACTACGTAACACTTTTCTTCCAAGAAATTTATCACAACCTATGCACTGTTCTTAACGAAAGCCTGAGCTTCTACCCATTTAGTGAAATAATCAGTAATTACTAGGATGTATGAATGCTTCCTAGAAGATGCAAGATTAATTTCCAACAGCATCTAATGCCCATCATCCAAATGACCAAGGTTTAAGAATATACTTCAGTTCTGAGGCTGGAGCCTTACTAATGGGTCCAAACTTTTGACATCTCTTACAACCTTTTGCATAATCTATACAATCCTTTCTCATATTAGGCCAATAGTAACCATGTTTGTGCAACAACCATCTCATTTTCAAGCCATTTTGATGAGCACCACATAATCCTTGATCAATTTCTGCCACGAGGTTAAAGCTTCTCCAGCATCTACACATTTTAAAAGTAATCCTTCTCGGTACACTAGTGGAAAAAACCCCACCTGATGCGGTCAAAAATGGCCTTTCAGATGCGGTTTTGGTCTGCATCAGGTGGTGGTGCAACAACTCATTAATAATTTCTGATGTGGTGCATCTATTAGGAGATCAGCTACAGGCATAGGATATTGATCTTTAGGTGTTGCTTTATTTAAATCCCTAAAGTTAATACATATTCTTATCTTGTCATTTTTCTTAACCACAGGGACTATATTAGAAATCCAATCAGCATATTGGCAAGGCCTTATGAACTTTGTTTATCTCCTCTTGTATAGGTTCTGTTAGTTCTGGCGCCAGTATCCTAGGACTTTGGGCCACAGGCTTATATCCTTCCTTGATAGGTAATTTATGTTCTATTATTGTCTTATCAATACCAGGCATTTCATGGTGCTCCCAAGAGAAAACATTCTCTAAATTCTTTTAGAATTTCAATTATTTCATGTTTTTCTTGATTAGTGATGAGAAGCTTACTTATGTAGGTAAAACGCGGATTTTCATTATCTCCTAGATTAACTTCTTCTAGTGGATCATGAACTTCTTGTTTAATATCATCACTTTTAGCCCATACTTTCTCATCTTCCTCTTCTAGAGGTTCAGAGTCATATAAGGTAGAGCAACATGTACTAGAATTTACGAGAAAATCTTCCTGATATCTTTTAAAAACTAAATCTTTCATAACTTGATCAACGATAGGGGTGAACCCATTACAATATTCTCCATGGTTTACAGACATGATAAACTTTTAGGAAAATATAATCGAACTCTATAAACTAACTAGAGCTAGTGATTGATCATAGCTTGACGCCTGTTGAATAAATTCATATGTTGATTGAAAATCTTCAACTTCTAAGACATCCTCAATTTCTTGAATGAGAATTGCACTTGAGTCTTCTATCTATTTGTGAGTTTGTGACTCAAGTTGTGTAACAACCTCAATCTTGATGTTGGGAACTAACTTTAAAGAGTCCATGATAAAAACAGAACCAGGAGATGTAATTAGGCAACTTCCTCATCTGCTTGTACCATTTCAAAGGTATCACCATTCCAGTATATTAAGATCTGATGAAGTGATGATGGAATATCATAATTATGATGTAACCAATCTCTTCCAAGTATGGCATTAAAATCAGTACCATTTTCTACTATAAAGAAACCAGTAAAAGTAGTTTTAGTACCTACTTTGATCTTTAGAATAGTCATTCCTTCAACCTTTTCAGATAAACAGGAAAATAAGTTATGTTGATTTGAATATTATGCTGTAATACTCCATATATTTGGAGTTATTTTTTTATAAATAAGAAAATATAAAGAATATAATTGAAAGGTATTTTACTATTATTTACCAAAAAATAATAAAAAAATAATAATACAGTTTGAGTACACTTACAACTTTAACGTAATTCTATTATTGTTCGGTTCATTTTAATTTTGGAATAAATAAATTAAACCGAGTTCTACTAGACCTAGGTTTGCCACACTATAAATAGGAGAGAATAAGAAAAAAAGAAAAAAAAAATTCAGAAACCCTAATTCTTTTCTCTCTCAACCGTCCTCTCTCATCTCTCTATTCTTCTCTCTTAGCCGTTTTCTTCCTCTCTCAAATTCTCTCTTCTCTATCGCCTTCTCTCTCGCCGCCTCCCCTGAGTTCTTCACCTTCGACGTCGACTGTGTGTGTGGTGCGAAGCGTACAAGGTTTGTGCGACGATTCGAGGGTGCGAGGGAGTTCATGCGTTGCGACGAGGGTTCGTGTGCGAGAGTCGGGTTGTGCGATTCATGACGAGGGTTTGCGCAAGATTCCTCGTCGAGGGTTTGTGCAAGGATTGACTTGTGTATGTGGTGTTCATTGTGGTGGGTCGTGCTGTGTGCGCGAACCAAGGAGGCGAAGTCGAGCGAGCAGTGTTCGGGGTTTGTGCAAGCGCGAGCATCGAGTGTGCTGTGCGTTGTGCGAGCGCGAGCACCGAGTGTGGGGCGATGTTGTGCATTGTGCGAGCGGAGTTTCGTACGACGGGGGTTCGTGTTCGAGCGCTGTGGTCGCGCGAGTAGGCGAGGTGTCGTGGTGCGTCGCTGCCGGAAGTCGGTTGCCCGCGAGATTAAGTGGTATAAAACCTAATATGATAGTATATTAGTCTTAATATTGTATAATCTGTTTTGCTATTATATCAAGTTGTAAGTTAATTAATTTGTAATTTGAGTAAATTATGAATTAATAAAGTTTATATAATTAGTTTAAGTTATTAATCTGATTTAAGTTGTAAATTTGATTTAAGGTTTTGTAAGTAAGGTGTAAAGTCAAGAAAGTAGATTATTGACTATTAGTTGGAACGTTGGAAT